>NC_136065.1:1530705689-1530770689 GCF_964261635.1 Lissotriton helveticus
CATCCCCCATTCCGTCCATCCATCCCCCATTCCATCCATCCCCCACTCCATCCATCCGCCACTCCATCCATCCGCCACTCCATCCATCCGCCACTCCATCCATCCGCCACTCCATCCATCCGCCACTCCATCCATCCGCCACTCCATCCATCCGCCACTCCATCCATCCGCCACTCCATCCATCCGCCACTCCATCCGCCACTCCATCCGCCACTCCATCCGCCACTCCATCCATCCATCCCCCCCACTCCATCCATCCCCCCCACTCCATCCATCCCCCCCACTCCATCCATCCATCCCACCATCCATCCGTCCCCCCACTCCATCCATCCGTCCATCCATCCCCCATTCCGTCCATC
The DNA here is from genome assembly GCF_964261635.1 of Lissotriton helveticus. Lineage (NCBI taxonomy): Eukaryota > Metazoa > Chordata > Amphibia > Caudata > Salamandridae > Lissotriton > Lissotriton helveticus. The sequence goes on from NC_136065.1 coordinate 1,530,706,049, forward strand.
CATCCCCCATTCCATCCATCCCCCACTCCATCCATCCGCCACTCCATCCATCCGCCACTCCATCCATCCGCCACTCCATCCATCCGCCACTCCATCCATCCGCCACTCCATCCATCCGCCACTCCATCCGCCACTCCATCCGCCACTCCATCCGCCACTCCATCCGCCACTCCATCCGCCACTCCATCCGCCCATCCCCCCCACTCCATCCATCCATCCCACCATCCATCCGTCCCCCCACTCCATCCATCCGTCCATCCATCCCCCATTCCGTCCATCCATCCATCCCCCATTCCGTCCATCCATCCCCCACTCCATCCATCCCCCACTCCATCCATCCCCCACTCCATCCATCCCCCACTCCATCCATCCCCCACTCCATCCATCCCCCACTCCATCCATCCCCCACTCCATCCATTCCCCCACTCCATCCATCCCCCCCACTCCATCCATCCCCCCACTCCATCCATCCCCCCACTCCATCCATCCCCCCACTCCATCCATCCATCACTCCATCCATCCATCACTCCATCCATCCATCACTCCATCCATCCATCACTCCATCCATCCATCACTCCATCCATCACTCCATCCATCCATCACTCCATCCATCCATCCATCACTCCATCCGCCACTCCATCCGCCACTCCATCCATCCATCACTCCATCCATCCATCACTCCATCCATCCATCCATCACTCCATCCATCCATCCATCCATCCATCCATCACTCCATCCATCCATCCATCCATCCCCCCCACTCCATCCATCCATCCATCCATCCATCCATCCATCCATCCCACCATCCATCCGTCCCCCCACTCCATCCATCCGTCCATCCCCCATTCCATCCATCCATCCATCCCCCACTCCATCCATCCCCCCCACTCCATCCATCCCCCCACTCCATCCATCCCCCCCACTCCATCCATCCCCCCCACTCCATCCATCCATCCCCCCCACTCTATCCATCCCCCCCACTCTATCCATCCCCCCCACTCCATCCATCCCCCACTCCATCCATCCCCGCACTCCATCCATCCATCCATCCATCCCCGCACTCCATCCATCCCCGCACTCCATCCATCCCCGCACTCCATCCATCCCCTCGCCCACACTCCATCCCTCATCCATCCCCCATTCCATCCATCCCCCCATTCCATCCATCCATCCCCCCATTCCATCCATCCATCCCCCCATTCCATCCATCCATCCCCCCATTCCATCCATCCATCCCCCCATTCCATCCATCCATCCATCACTCCATCCCTCGCCCACACTCCATCCCTCGCCCACACTCCATCCCTCGCCCACACTCCATCCCTCGCCCACACTCCATCCCTCGCCCACACTCCATCCCTCGCCCACACTCCATCCCTCGCCCACACCCCATCCCTCGCCCTCTTGCCCTGCCTCTATCTCTCACCCTGCCTCTATCTCTCGCCCTCCCTCTATCTATCGCCCTCACTATCCATCGCGTCACCACAGCACCACCACAGCACCACTCAGCACCACCACAGCACCACCACTCAGCGCCACCACAGCACCACCGCTCAGCGCCACCACAGCACCACCGCTCAGCGCCACCACAGCACCGCTCAGCGCAACCACAGCACCGCTCAGCGCCACCACAGCACCGCTCAGCGCCACCACAGCATCGCTCAGCGCCACCACAGCATCGCTCAGCGCCACCACAGCATCGCTCAGCGCCACCACAGCATCGCTCAGCGCCACCACAGCATCGCTCAGCGCCACCACAGCATCGCTCAGCGCAACCACAGCATCGCTCAGCGCAACCACAGCATCGCTCAGCGCAATCATAGCATCGCTCAGCGCAACCACAGCATCGCTCAGCGCAACCACAGCATCGCTCAGCGCAACCACAGCATCGCTCAGCACAACCACAGCATCACTCAGCACAACCACAGCATCACTCAGCACAACCACAGCATCACTCAGCACAACCACAGCATCACTCTTCGCAACCACAGCATCACTCTTCGCAACCACAGCATCACTCTTCGCAACCACAGCATCACTGGTTCAAACATGCTCTCTCAATGTTTCAAGCTTTATTACAAATGTCACAAAAAGATGTTAATATTTCACTTCTGTTCTTGGAGTTTCGTCACAATAAAATATAATGAACATAATCTTCACAAAAGTTATTTACACAAGTTTAAGCAATTGCCATTATAAATTACAATCACTTTTATTTAAGTATTCATTATTTAAAAAAATTTAAATCCATTGTTATTTGTAATATCAATACATCTAAGTCACGTAAATACAAAACATGTTGCATTACAAATGCTATAGGTGTCACATTTGCGAAAGGTATAACTATTGGCATTGTAAATGACAAAGCTATTAATTTAGCTATTTTCAAAAACAACAAACAAAAAAATTGTCATTTACAAGACCAATAGCTCAAACTTTCCTAATGCGAGACCTATAGCATTGCAAATGCTTGTTTATAGTGCCTTGCAAATAAAATATCTCCACTACAAATAAAAAAACAAAAGTAAAAAACAGTTATTTTCAACACCAACAGTTCTAACTTTAACAAATGCGAGACCTATTGCATTGCAAATGTTTGTATTTATTTGTTTTGAAAACCTGCAAGTGGTATTTAAACATGCATTTTGTATTTGTAGTTGTTACTTTCTAGAAACAAGGCTAGCAGTAACTGCACCTCTTTTACTGCCAGCCTTGCTTCTTGTAAGCAAAGACTACAAGTACAAAGTGTGTGTTTACGCGCCACTTGCAGGTTTTCAAAACACATAAAATAAAAGGCATTTTAATTTACAATGCCAATAGCTTAAACTCTCGCAAACTCAAGACCTATTGCATTGCAAATGCTTGTTTATTTAAATCATCCATGATGTTTCTGAACAGGAGGACAGAAATAGATGGCCCAGCAGAGACTTGACCCTATGATTGTTTTTTTCACTTTGCTGATGCTGAGCAATCTCAAGGCCCAGCTTTATTAAAGTAGTATTTGGGAAAGGAACCTGATCTTGAGGTACTAGAAAAAGAATTTACTTGGGTGGCTCAGGAATAACAAAGGAAAGTACTTGGGAAAGGAACCAGATCTTGAGGTTCTAGAACATTTTTTTACTCGGGTGGCTCAGGAATAACAAAGGAAAGACCTTCACAGGCATACAGTAAAGCAAGAATATTGGGGAGCAAAAATTATGAAATAATTTTCTAATTGTCAAAGGAAAGTGAAGGTGGGAATGTCAAGGTATACCAAGAAGCTATAGTTTGCCTGCAGTCTTCAAGATAAAAAAAAGAAATGGGTGGTTCTAACTGAAAAAACTTGAAAATGTATTTAAAAAAGAAAATGCTGGAGTGAAGAATTTTTTCCACATCGGACTTGCTTTTTATCATATGTAATTGTAAGAGTGCTCAATAAACCACAATGTTTTGCCACAGAGTTTCTGCCTTGTCCACCCTACCTTCCACCTGTGAAGACCGAGGTAATGGTGGTGCAGTTCAACTGCCTTTGGCGTGTAGTCACTATTTGATTTCTCTGTGGCTTTGTCTTCTCACATACGAAAACCTTAGACCCTTGACAGGCACTTCCCATCTGCTTCTGGCTCACTTTCAAAATGTTAGACAGAAATGTGACCAAACATAATTTCTGTAGTATTTCAGGCCGATTGTTTCAATCAAATTGACAGACATTGTAAATTGCACAGCTACCACCATTTTATTTGTGTTGACCTATGTTCTATAGTACATTTCAAGTGTTATGGCGCCTTAATATACTTCTCATCATAGTATTACATCATTGAGTTACAAAATGGAAAGGAAGTTGCCTGTGATTGTTCAATGTTTAGCTATAAGGCTGGGATTTGATCTATTGGTGACATTGAGATGAGGTCTATTAATTAATTTGTTGATGTACAACCTGGATTTGCTCTAGTTCTGGTTCCACAATTAATCTAAATATGTTGGCGTGCCAGTGTTACTTTATTTGCCAAGAATGAGATCACATGCTAACCACGAGAATTAAAAGTTATATTTATAATGAGGCAGGTCTGGATAATTTCAACTCATCCAAGACTAGGCTCTAGATCAATGACAAGCTCTCTGGAAAAATAGTTCCATAATACACAAAAGGGCAGCATTTCTTCAATATGGTCATTCATGACAATTCAAGGTTGAGATTGATTTTCAGGCAGGGTAAAGGTAACTTTCTAAAAATGAAATTTCCAATATATTTAATGAAAATTCAGCCACTATTAGATTGATTTTTTAAGTAGAAAGTTAAGTTGAACGGAGTCTGTAGCTGGTACAGCTCAAAAGTTATAGATTATTGTGGATAATCTATATTTTGACATTTCCAACGTGCCAGATAGAACGTGAGCAAATAATGTCATTTTGGACCTCCTCCCTGGAGGAATCTGCCATTTCTAATGTCACACATGTTCTACTCTTACATAGTATGCACCCTACTTTTTGGGCAGCAAGGTGTGCTTAGCGGTGACTTTTTTGTATAGGGTTTTCGTACCTGTCAAGAGGGTGATTTTTGACAGGTCTGTGCAGCTGTTCAAGCTGTTGCTGTCAGGTTACACAGGGTAAGCCTGAAACCATGCTTTCACTATCACCGTAGTGGATGGCACAATAGGTTCTGCAGTCCATTGGTGTCATTTAACTGTCCATAACCATGAGTTTATTTCTGCACAATATATTATGGCCTTATAGAAAATGTATTTGAACCAATCCGGTTTAAGCCAATTAAAGCACGTTTAAAACAGGAACACAGGCAAATCACTCCGGTTTACCAGGGGTAAATTAAACAGAGTTTTTAATGCCAGCATGACAGAAAGGCCAAGGGGGGTGGGGGGTCATCACAAAAAAAGATTGTCATTACCTACAACAGTCATTTAGTTATCTTCTATGGTTAAATCTGTAGGAGTTGTCCATGGAGTTCTTTTACCAAACTATGCCTTTCTCTAATATGGGCAAGCAAACAAAAATTCTGCAGTAACCCACTAAAGTGCTAGGTCTCTGGGCCCACACAGTGTTGTTTGCCTCTTTACTACTTATGTAAGTAGGGCCCCTCTTCTAGGATGCCCTGCTGCAGATACCTCCAAGTCCTACCTTCTTCTCTAGTGCCAGAAAAGGTCTCCATAGAGCAGTTTTGATCAGAAGCAGTCACAGTCTTTGGAGCCGGTGACCCAGGCCCAGTCAAAGCCCAGCACCTAAACAAGATGAGGGCCCATTCCAGAAGCTTTTTGGAAACAAGGGAGGTGAGTAAAGAGTCTGAGGGAGCTCTGTAAATGTCCATCCATGCAACCTAGGCTCCTGGATCTCTGGGCCATGATGGTGACAAAGGGGATGACAGTCACGGAGCACACTATTACAGAGCTTAGCCACACTATCAGCAAGAGATTGGGGACCATAGTTACAGGTAGTTTAGTATGCTACACTTCAGGGAGCTATATCAGGCCCACACGGACACTTGAGGATCCTCCAGCAGCAGGGCTTCCGCTTAAGAGTTCTTTAACCCCTTCCCTGCGGGGGTTTTTCACCTCCTGTGCGAGGGGGCCGCACGCGGCGCCACCGTGCTGGTGACGAGCTCAGCTCGTCATGAGGCACAGCAGAGCTGCACTCATGACGAGCTGAGCTCGTCACCGCCGCACCCGTTTTTCGAACGATCAGCACAGCGGGGTAATCAGCCCCGCGTGCGAACGTTCCAACGGCCGTGACGAGCTCAGCTCGTCATGAGTGCAGCTCAACCGTGCCTCATGACGAGCTGAGCTCGTCATAAGCACGCAACGGGTTAAGTTTCAGGTAACTTCGGAAATCTCATTGAACCCTTTTATGCCATGAAGGTGTAGAGGTATGCTTATCTGGTTGGGAGCAGCCAGTGACAAGTACAAAGGGGACAATGGTGCAGGGACCCATCACTTCCTCTTGCTGCATCACTCTCCCGTGGGTGCTCCTCATTGTAGATGTCACCTGTGATATCACCTATGATTTTTTTGTGAGCTATTCACTAAAGAGAGTATGCAGGAGCTTGGGCGGGTGTGCTAGTCTGTGGCCCCCAAAGGGTTTATATGAGGATCATGTCTTCAGCTTCTTGCCGGACTCAGGAAGTGAGGAGGAAGCTCTGATGTGTCGAGGAAGTTTGGTCCATGCCATGGGTGTGAGGTAGAAGAATGAGGGCACTCCAGTTTTGCTTTTGTGGATTTGGGGAGTGTGTGCAAGTGAGAGTGAGCCAGATCATAGGTGTCTGGTGGGTTGGTGGAAGTATATGTGGCTGTTCAGGTATTTTGGATCTGTGTTGTGTAGGGCTTTGTATGTATGTGTGAGAAATTTGATTTGGCTGCACTTGTGAATGAGAATGTTGCCATAGTCCAGCCTGCTAGTGATCAATGCGTGTGTGATGGTCCATCTGGTGTTCGAAGGCATCCATTTGAAGATCTGTTGTTTGATGTGTAGGGTGTCGAAGCAGGAGGCGCACACTGCATTGATTTGAGCCGTCATATTGGGCTTGTTGTTTAGGATGATCCAGAGATTTCTTGCGTGGTCTGAGTGTGTTGGGCTTAGTTCCGACGGTCACCAGGGGAGTCCAATGGAGAGGTCTTGTTGTTAAAAGACTAGTACTTCCGTCTTGTCCGAGTCGAGATTCAGGTAGTATGTTGGCATCCAGTTTGCTACCATGGTCATGCAGTCGGTGAAGTTGGTTCTGGTGGTGGTTGTCTCGTCAGTCAGGGAGTGGATGTGTTGGGTGTCCTCGGCATAGGAGATAATGGTGATATCTTGTGATTGGATGTTGTTGGTGAGGGGTGTCATGTATATGTTGAAAAGGGTGGGGCAGAGGGACGATCCCAGCGAGACTAAGCTTATCAGTTTATTGGTCCGATGTGAAGGATGGCATCCTGACCCTTTGGTTTCTTCCTGTGAGGAGGGAACAGATCCATTTTAGAGTGCATCCTTGTATGCCAGTCTCATGGAGTCTTCTGATGAGGGTGTTGTGGCAGACAGTTTTGAAGGCCACAGAGAGGATGAGCAGGATGATGGCCACTGTTTCTCCTTGGTACAGGATAATTTAAATGAGTGCTGTTTCGATGCTGTGGTTCTTTCTGAATCCTGATTGAGTCTTGTCAAGAAGATGGTGAAGTTCGAGGTGGGTTGTCAGTGGTTTGTTGATGGCCTTCTCAATCACTTTTGCTGGATAGGGGAGCAGGGAGATGGGTCGAAAGTTGCTCTGTTCTTGAGGGTCAGCTCTGGGCTTCTTGAGGAGGGTGTTGGTTTCTGCAAGTTTCCATTCATCCTGGAAAGTGGGGGACATGATGGAGGTGTTGATGATGTTGGTCAGTGTGGTGCCGATTGGTGATGGTCCCAGGTTATAGATGTAGTAGGGGAATGGGTCCACTGGGGCCACTGAGGGGATGGTCCACATGATTGCTGCTGTATTGTTTCTGGTGAGCGTTGTCTATTCGGCCAGGTGGTCGTCTTGTTTAGTGGTGGGTAGGTTGGCAATCAGGTTCCTAGGGTTGGGTTGGTGAGCGAAGTTGCTGTAGATGTTTGCGATTTTGCTGTGGAAAAAACAGAATAGATTGTAGCAGAGTTGTTGGGAGGCAGCAATGTTGTTGACAGTGGCTGAAGGCAAGGTGAAGTCCTTGGCTATCGAGAAGATCTCCTTGCAGCTGTTGGAGATTCCTTTGCTGCGGTCCACTTGTGCTTTTTTCAGGGTGTTTATTATTTTCTGGTCATATCCAGTACATCAACTTGCAGGCCCAAACTCCAGGAGTGAAGATGAGTGGAGGGCAAAGTCCAAGGCAGCACCAGCAGTACACCACCATGGCACAAGGGCGGCCGGATGCAAATCTGCATCAGGTACCCAATGCATTTCAATGGGGACGAGTCACTGTAAAAAGAGGCTGCAGGCTCTGGCTAGGACTCTAGTCTGGCTGAAATAGCAAGTGGGCTCAGATCTTTCCATGCTTATGGGAACACCTTTGGTCCTGTTCTCCAAGGCCCAGGGACTACAGGTGCAGGGATGCTCTGAGGCTTTGGGTTTTTCCTTACCTGAGCAGTTGCAGTCAAGGGCGTCAGCGTGCAGAGGCTGTGGATCACGTCGGGGAGTACAGGAGGGGTGAAACCACAATGGACTTGAGCTCTTGAGGGCTGGGGAACCTTGTTGGCACCATTGGTCCACTTCAAATTGGGCCGGAGGCGAAGGGTGCAGTGGTTGCATTGGGTGTCGTGTATTGGCGGTTTCAGAGCCCTCAGTCTTTTCTTTGGAGTTTCATCCGAACAGGTCTGCTGTTCACAGGAGTTCTTGCTGTTTATTGAAGGCAGGCAGTCCTCACAGGTTTTGGAGTCACAAGGCTGCAGAACGAGTCATCTTTGGCACAGATTAGACGGAGAACGGCAGATAGGTCAGGTGGGCTGGGGCCAAGTCAGGTGCCCTCTTCAGTCTTTTGCTTTTGAGGCTCTTTGTGTCCTTCTTCATCATAGGTAAACAGAATCTGACTCTCTGGTGCCAGGGGCTCCCCTAAATGCAGAATTCAGGGGTGTTAGGGGAGGTTAGAGAAGTAGCCAATGGGCTACTGGACACTTGGGTCACTACACCCCCTAAATGACCACTTTCAGTGGGAAGTGGACATAACCCTGTCCCAGAACTCCTAAGTAAGCTATCACAAATATCCACTACTTCTGAAAAGTTGTGTTTACCTCTCAGTAGCCCACCTCAGGATTGGCACTAGCCTAGAGATGGCACACCTATCTGACTAGCTAATTTTGCCACTTGTCCAGCTGCCAAGGGGGCTCTGGACAGGGGGCGGGTGGCTTTCTCCCCTGTGAGGGGAGCCAGATTTGCAGAAAGAAGGTGGCATCTTCTGTGAATCTCGTCAGCCAAAAAGAGGTCAATCAGCAGGTCATCCTGTGGGAGGTGGTGTTACACCCTCTTCCCATAAAGGCTTTTGTCCTGGGTCTACTGAGAGCTAATGCTCTAACCCTAGGAGGTCAGAAAAGCGTCTCGGTGGCAGAAGCTGGTTGGCTTTTAGTGGGCACCTGTAAGGTGCCCTCTGGGTACATGTATTGGTAAACCAGACAATGGCGTCAGTGTGGGCTTACCAATATGAGATGTTGATACCAAACATCCCTATTTTCAGTGAAGCCATCGTGTAGCTAGGGAACTCGTTTTCATCAGTGTCCAGCACATGTTTTAAAACGGTGTCATTGGGCACTTGTACTGCCCGTAATAGGACTGACCAGCAGAGGGGCCTATCTGCTCATGCAGGTATGGACTCACATGTAATATTCGGCACCCTGCCTTAGGGCTGTCAGGCCTGCTGTAGTGGTGACTCAAATATTGCATGCAGTGTTAGCTACATGGCACACAGCAATGTGTGACATGTCGTGTTTTCACTTTTGTCTGCATCAAGACACGCAGCCTGCTATAGCAGTCTTGCATGTGCTTGGTGAGGGATCCCTTAGGGTGGCACAATTCGTGCTACATCTCTTAGGGACCCTATTTAGTACCTCTGGCCCTGGGTACCTAGGTACCACTTATTTGGGAATTACATAGGGTGCTAATAGTTTTGCACATTGGGGAAACTATTATACAGTTTTGGGAAAGAGCTCTGGCATGGTGGACCTGGTTAACAGGAACCCAGTGCTCTTTCAGTCTAAATCACATCAAGTACTAGGCAAAAAGTGTGGGTGACCATGTCAAAAAGGGGCACTTTCCTACAACCTGGTAGGGGTGTTAACTTAAAATGTGTTGATTTTGAAGTGGATGATGGAGTGGTCGGTCCACGTGAACGGTGTGGTAGAGTTGTATATTTTGCAGTCGCTTATGGTGAAATTGGGGTCCAGTGTGTGCCCTACACTGTCTGTTCGTTCTGAGACAAGCTGGGTGAGTCCGCTGTTGCTCAAGCTTTTGAGGAGTGCTGTGGAGCAGGGGTAATTTTGGTCTGCGAGGTGAAAGTTGAGGTCTCCAAGGAGAATTTAAGTTCTGAAGTCGCTGGTTAGAGGAGTGACAAAGTTGGTGATGAGGTTGTTAAATGTGACTCGTGGTCCAGGTGGTCAGTAGGCGAATGTTCTGTTCAGGTTGAAGTTTTCGGAGATCTGCAGCTTAAAGTGCAGTTGTTCCATGAATGGGGTGGTGTTCTCTGTGGATGTTGTGTGTTTGATGGGTATCTTGCAGATGATAGCAAGTCCTCCTCCTGGCTTGTGAACGCGGTCCGGTCGAGCGATCTTCTAGCCTGCTAGAATTGCTGTGGAAATGTCGGGAACCAATGAGGGGTTGAGCAAAGTCTCTTTGATGAAAAGTATGTCAGGTGGATCGCTGCTCAGCAGATCTCATGTTTCGGTTGTGTGTTTACTGAGTGATTGTGTGTTGAAAAGCATGCATGTGAGTGGGTGTTGACGTGTGGGTTTTCTGTAATGTGCGGTATAGGCTGGGTGTGTAGGCGTTGCTAGTGTTTGTGTGACGTGTGTTGGGAGGGGGTGTTGATGGCATTGTTAATAGTTGCATGGGAGTGTGGGTAGGTGGCTGCTAGAGAACCAGCAAAGGGTGCACTGTGGTGTGTGGCACGGCAGCAGTTGTGGGAACAGTGTCTGGAGTCTAGCGACCTATGGAGTCCTACATAGTGTCGCTGGGTGGTGATGGGACCAGGGTTCTTGGCGCTGGGCGAGTTCCAGGCACGGACTGGTGCAGCTACCATTTAATAAGTGTTAGGAGCTGGGGAGGAGTGCAGGGAGATGGGAATTAAAGTCCTCTTGCTTGGCTTTTTTTTTTTTTTTTTTTTTTTTTAACTGTTTTGGGTGCAACACCAGTAATGTCACTTCCTGTTGAAATGAATGAAGTGCAATTCAGACAGGACAGCCATAGTCTTGATCTTCAAGTGTCATGAAGAAGCAAGAGTGGAGCTAAGAAAATACCGAAATACTGGAACAAAAGAGAGAGAAACCTCTACACTTACACTGATGCACCATTTGGGAGAAGCAGGGGAATCAACTTAGCATTTATAAAACAAAGACTGCTGTTTCCTGTCCTCCCACACTGCCTATGAAAGTGATGATTATCAAGCTACAAGTGATTCTATTGGGTAAGTACCACGGGGTACTGGTTCAGAACCTGATTATTTATTTCACAATCAATAGTGATTTTGTACTAGACATTATAAATGTACCACACCTCAGTAAGTTTTTATCAAAAATATATTTATTAAATTATTTGTTTCTCTATTTTTCCTCGCCAAATGTGTAAACAATTTTATACAAACAGATAATACCAATGGGGGCTGTCTGACAAAGAAAACACAATAAGTGCTCAGACAATTCAATAGGTGACTGTGGTGACATCTAGTGCAAAAGGGTGACCTTTCAAATTCAAACAATAAACAAGACAATACAATTATTTCTCCGTCCTTTTAAGGTATTTCACTTTAGCTAGTCCTATTTTTTTTTTTAATAATGGCTATAGTGAGCCAGGACATGAGATAGTTGTGTAAGTCGACGTTTCGACCATATATATATATATATATATATATATATATATATATATGTATGTATATATATGTGTGTTTGTAGATACATCAAGTAGGGTCTTCTTCAGGACAAAAGAAGGAAGTGTGACAGCCCGTGGTGGTTGGGAATTCACAAGATTAAATCTATTAACTCCTCCGAGCCCGTAAGGAGTTCTTATTCAAAGATCTTAAATCAACCAGCTTTTCAAACTTTAGCTGTGTATCGCTCTAGATCTGCTCGTGGACCTCTAGGGGGTAGTGGGTTCAAAAGTATTCAGTCCTTAGAGATCATCATGTATTGATGCAAAGTCCATCAGTGCTTGCTTCCCAAACCTCCTTAAATACTGTATTCCCGAGTGTCTCTCACCAACTCGCGGTCAAGTCAAAGTGAAAGTAATTTTGACATCGGAAGGAAACCAGAGAGCAGGATGTGGAAAAAGGTCACTCTGGTACTTCTAAAACGACTGCTGTCCCAGTCATCCCACTCTCTATATCTGGAACCTTTCTCAAGCTTTAGGAATTTCAGCAATAAACATTGCTTTGCTATCAACCTAGCTCCAGGCTCCAATTTATACACCATATTTCCAGAACACACTGTTTCAGAGCAGCCTGCGCTTTAGATATCGGATATTCATACTTGGATTAGAATTCCAAAATGGATTCCACTGTGATCCTAGGCAATCATGTGCCCTATTCTTAATTTATGTATGCTCACGTTGGCCAAGTAAGGTTCTTACACCACTCTTGCCTAGGAGGAATCAGGGGGTTTAACTGATTAGCTTAAGTTTTGTCATCACGCGTAATGGCACAAATGAGTGAAGTCTTATGTTGTAATGTGGCTTGCAATGTCACCCTGATCCAAGAATATGCGAAAACATGTGACCGTTTCCTTCACAATTTTGATTAATTCTGAAAAAAACATGCTTCACTATATAAATACTACCCTATATTTGACAAACCCATGAACAATAACTAACACCTACTCTTTAAGAAAATGAAAGAAAACACACAAGTACAACACATCAGGGTGTCTTAAAATGACTCATCACGGACAATATGTGAACACAAAGCCTCTCGCTGAACAACCTCATGGAAAGCTAAAACAGCAGTAATCCATTACAGCCTGCTGAACTCGAACTTTCTGATGCTTCCTTGCTATGTTCCACCTCACACCATGTGAAATTAATTTTTAGGTCTGGCGTTAGCCAAGGCCTTTGATTTTAATAAAATTATATGTGTAATATACTTACTTATAGTGCCTTTCAGCCAGCCATGTTCCTCCATTAGCCTGTTGTACATCCACACACAAGGTAGTTTCCCTAAGTGCAAGCAGTTACAATGGCGATGTGTGCTTCTTAAGACCCCAAAAAAGTTTGCTTTTAAGCAAATTTTTTTTTTTTAGACTTGTGCCTGTCAACTTCTCCAACAATGCTGTGCAAAACCATGAAAACAAAACAAGCACTTTCAAAGCCAAAAGCTTGGCAGCTCGAGCCAGACCTCTTGGTTTTACCAATGCTTGTTATATCTATTATTAGCAGCATTTCAAAAGTGCCCGTTAGGGAAAACTGAAAGAGCTTAAGTAGAGGAGAAAGAGGACTGAGAAGGAAAAACATCTGAGTGATTCATCCTGCTATAAACATTCACTTACAGAGACACTGGGCGGTCGTTGTACATAGGCAAGACTAGTAGGCATTTCGTCCACTGCAGACGAAAGGTAAAAAGGCCCATTAGCCACTATCAATCAACATGCTGCCACAACCCTCATTCTGATGAAATATGGTGAGCTGAAGGTGTTCACTCTCAGCGCGTGTTCGGCACTCACTCTAGACCAAATGCATGCCAGCCGGGCAACATATCGGTTTTGCGGAATGTGGTTCATTTGCAAGAGTGTGCGCTACAGATCTGGTATCAGAAGTTCATGACGGATAATGTTTAACAGTAACCACCCAGTACTGTGCTCGACTGTGGGCCCCATTAATTTTATTCGGGTGACTGAAGACTCGTTGAAAGTTAGACGATATTTAATGGGTTGGAGGAGTGCTACACAGTGGGTGACCCTTGACCCTGCTCGCAGGACAGGTCGCTCCCCCCACAGCGTCAGCGCCCCCCTGGCTGCCTCTGCTCATCCTGCCTCGCCGACACTCCCGCTCCCCTCCCGCTGTTTTTTCCCCGCTCTCCTCCGGCCGCTGCCTCCCCTGCGGCCCCACCCCCCATGCCTGATTCGCTGCCTGACCCCCCCCCCTGCTGATCCTCCCTCCCTCGCCCCCTTCTTAATGGAGGCCGCTGGCGCGCCGAAGGTGCGCCTAAGGCAAGCTAGTCTGCGCCCGTCCACGCCTGGACCGCGCCCAGCGCCAGTACCCCTGGCCCCCGATGCAGCCAGGCGACCCGCCTCAGATACGACGCCGCCCTCCACGCACTCAACACCGGCCGATCACCTGCCTGCTACCGTGCCACCCCAAAACGCTCCCACGGACCCTTCACCTGCCAAGCCTGCAAATTCACCTGCCTTCGGACTTGCCCCGCGCCCGCCAGACCAAGCGCCAACAACAACCACCTCAAGTGCATCCTGCTAAACACCCGTTCCGTCCACAAACACGCCGTCGAACTCTGGGACCTCCTTGACACAACAGCGCCGGACGTCGCCTTCCTCGCGGAAACCTGGATGAACGCCTCTCAGCCCCCGACATCGCAATTGCCATCCCGGACGGCTACAAGATCACCCAGATGGACCGCATCAACCAAACCGGAAGAGGCATCGCCATCGTCTACAGGAACACCATCCGCATCACGACTAACTCTGACGACGCCCTCACCGCCGCCGAACACCTTCACTTCCAGATACACACCAACCCCAAGACCACCCTCAGAGTGACTCATCTACAGACCCCCTGGACCGCGCACACAATTCAGCGAAGCCATCACAGACTTAATCAGCCCGCACGCCCTCGCCTCCGCAGACTACATCCTCCTTGGGGACCTGAACTTCCACCTAGAGAACAATGACAACACCACCACCCTGCTGGACAACCTAGCCAACCTCGGACTCAAGCAACTGGTGAACACCCCCACCCACTACGCCGGCCACACGCTTGATCCAGTCTTCTCCTCCAACAACCACGTCTCCTTCAGCTACTTCACCAGACTTTACTGGACCGATCACAGCTGCGTCCACTTCAACTTCAGGAAAACCACGACTCACCACCACCCGCAACAGGTTCCCCGAAGACGCTGGAGCAAGAATACCACCGACCAGCTCACCACGTCCCTGAGCCAAAACCCACCTACCAACACAACGGACCCCAACGACGCCGCCCGCAACCTCACACAATGGATCACCGACTGCGCCAATACCCTTGCTCCACTGAAGACCCCGCCAAGCAATCCCGGCAGCAAGAAAGCCTCATGGTTCACCGACGACCTCAAACACTCTAAGAAAGCCTGCCGTACCCTCGAGAAAGCCTGGCGCCACGAACAGTCGACAGAAAACATGGCAGCTCTCAAGAACACCACCCGCAAACACCACCAGCTGATCCGCACCACCAAAAGAACATCCTTCAGAGAACGACTGGACAACCACACCTATAACAACTCTTCAGCATTGTCAAAGAGCTCTCCAACACACCAGCGCCAGCAACGACATCACACCTTCGCAAGACCTCTGCGACTCACTCGCCACGCACTTCCACCGCAAGATCGCGGACATACACGACAGCTTCGGCGCCCAGGCCACGCACCCAAACATCGAACCAACGCCCCCCACCACCATCCTCCGCACCCTGACCCCCGTCAGCACCGAAGACACCACCCACGTGATGAACACCATCCACTCCGGCTCCACAGCCGACCCCTGCCCACACCACATCTTCAACAAGGCCGACTCCATCATCGCACCTCACCTCCGGAACATCATTAACAACTCCCTCGCATCCGCCACCTTTCCGGAGAGCTGGAAGCACGCAGAGATCAGCGCCCTCCTGAAGAAACCCACCGCCGACCCCACGGACCTCAAGAACTTCCGCCCCATCTCGCTCCTCCCCTTCCCCGCAGAAGTCATCGAGAAGACAGTCAACATACAGCTGACCACTTTCCTCGAAACGAACGTCTCCCTCAACTCTTCGCAGTCCGGCTTCCGAGCGAACCACAGCACCGAAACTGCCTTCATCGCAGCAACCGATGACATCAGGACCATGCTTGACAATGGGGAAACTGCCGCCCTCATCCTCCTCGCCCTATCAGCCGCATTCGATACAGTCTGCCACCGCACTCTAACAACCCGCCTCCACCACGCCGGGATCCAAGAAAAGGCCCTGGACTGGATCACCGCCGCGGCCACCAAGATCATCTGCGGCGTACCCAAAGGCTCTTCGCTCAGCCCTACCCTCTTCAATGTCTACATGAGTCCCCTCGCGGCCATCTCACACAAACACAGCCTCAACATCTTCTCCTACGCAGATGACACCCAGCTTATCCTCTCCCTCACCAACGACCCCGCCACCGCCAAAGCCAGCCTCCAGGAAGGAATGAAGGACGTCGCGGAATGGATGAAGCTCAGCCGTCTGAAACTGAACTCAGACAAGACGGAGGTCCTCATCCTCGGACCATCCCCCTCTGCCTGGGACGACTCCTGGTGGCCCCCGGCTCTGGGCACCGCCCCCAAGCCCACAGACCACGCACGCAACCTGGGATTCATCCTTGACTCCTCCCTCACGATGACCAAGCAAGTCAACGCCGTTACTTCTTCCTGCTTCAACACCCTTCGCATGCTCCTCAAGATCTTCCGCTGGATCCCCACCAGAACCAGGAAGGCGGTCACCCAGGCCCTCGTCACCAGCCTTCTGGAGTACGGGAACGCCCTCTACACTGGTACCACAGCCAAACTACAGAAAAGACTTCAGCGCATACAGAACGCATCGGCACGACTCATCCTGGTTATCCCCCGTCATAGCCACAACACCATCCACCTGACAGACCTACACTGGCTCCCAGTCAACAAGAGGATCAAGGTCAGGCTCCTGACCCACGCACACAAAGCTCTCCACAACATGGGCCCCGAATACCTCAACAACCGCCTCAAGTTTTACACTCCCACCCGCCAGCTCCGCTCAGCCAGCCTCGCCCTCGTCTCCACAGAACCACCACCGGAGGAAGATCCTTCTCCTACCTGGCTGCCAAGACGTGGAACTCCCTCCCCACCCACCTACGTCTGACCCAGGACCATCTCTCCTTCAGGAAACAACTCAAGACCTGGCTATTCGAGCAGTAGCCGCACCCCCCCCCCAAGCGCCTTGAGACCCTCACGGGTGAGTAGCGCGCTCTATAAATGTTCTTGATTGATTGGGTGCAATAACGTCGTCTCTTTCCCAACCGTGTTGTATCTTATTTATTATGTCTCCTTATAATTTCGATATTTTATACACAAAAAATGTGTTTTCCAGCTAAGATATTCAACTTACCACAGTGAACATTCTATCTCCAATTAGGATTGGATGACTAGGAAACATAATATGTGAATTACTGCATCAATTTGAGGTAATGACAAGTACTGTCTTATTTACACTGAAATGCGTGTTAAAAAAAGTTTTGATTTCTATGACTTTTTTTTATAGAGTTAGGCCATATAATTGACACTTGGTGTGTTTTATAGGAATCACTGACGTCTTTACAATATTTTGAATTTCGGGAATATACTACAAAGTACTGAACAGTTTATTATTGTTGAGGAGTAATTTTGAGCTGTGATCTTGACAAAGCGGTTGGCACGTGTGGTGGTGCTCTATACAATAATGTGTGCATTTGATTCATTTGAATTTTAAATTATTTGAGAAAAAAACTTTTACTATATCTGGTCGTTTTGACTTTGGGTTTTTTCCTTCTTTTTGACTTGGGTTTCTTGCTGTGGCTCTTCCTTGGAATTCTTTGTGACTATGGTTGGTGGTCTGTTTCTTACTTCTTTTTCTTTCCGGCTATGTTGCTTTTTGGGTACTTTTTTATATTTTGATTTTACAGTTTAGAAAAACCTGCACGTAATTTATATGCAAGGACACCTTCTTTTACTTGTAAATGTATAAGAGTCTTGGCAGGTTTATGGAGTGTTATGTCTGTATGATTTGTATGTCTTGTCATTTATTGTTGTCACACTGTATTCATGTTATGTTTGCAGCCCTATTCAGGGTGAAACGTGTTGGCTGCATCCTCACTGCACTATGCTTTTGTGTTCAAAGCAACTATTAAAAAAAAAAAATTGACTATTGTCAGTGAAGAGTCCAGATAGATCTTTTTTGCTTAGCATTTGTGCTTTTTCACTTTTGTGTTGCCTCTCTGTGCTTTCTTCTTTCATTTTAGTGGTGAGGTTCATTGGCAGTGGACCTTGGAGGTGGGCAACAGCGACTGTGTTCTCAAAAAGAGTGAACAGTTGGTTAGTGCGGCGTTAATTTTCCCTTGCTGACATTTTTGATTTTTGCTCAGTAACCTTACCATGTCTATCACCAATTTGGTGCCAGTCATGTTTCAATACTCCTGGCCCAACAGTTTTGATCTATGTTGAGCAATTCGCCCATCCTCATCCTTAAGAGTAGGTGATGTAAATTTGGGTTGGGTGTTGGCATTGGATAATGGGACAAAAGTTTTCAATGTTTTTCCTCAATCTAGATGTAGTTAGTTTAAAAAGAGCACATCACAGAGTTACTCCGTAGCTATGTTACTCTCAATCTTACTCCTTAGCTATGTTACTCTCAATCTTACTCTTTAGCTATGTTACTCTCAATCTGCTTTCTTGCCCTTTTTGGATTTAAATGTACTCAGTTTTTCTGTAGTAAATCTTCTCAGGACCCTGCACATGGCCAGTCAAATTTTCTATCATGACATTTTTATATAGACCAGTTTTCTATAATGCGGGTTGCATATAGGGCTTGAAATAGACTATCAACAATAACAGCTCAGCCTTGCTATTTAAAAAATATACGTCCAGTTCCAGCACCCATCACGTAGCACTGAGGCAATGCTCCAGAGCTGCACTACAATTTGTTGTTGTCAAGTGTAGGTACTAAATAGGGCAAGATCCAGTGAGCCATGCAGTGCAATTGGAGCACCTTTACGATTAATGTCTCTCACTAAGGTAATCTAGGAGAGACCGCACTATGCCCAATGGAACCTGCACAGAGCGCCCATTGTACTAAGAGCAGTTCCCCTAATGAGGCTATCATCCAAGTTTATACATTTTTGAAATTTCATTAAGCCCATCTACTGCAGTATTGTATTTGACAATAAGCATTGCCTCTCTCCTTGCCAATTTTTCTTCAACATCTCCTCCTCTGACATCCTGCTCTACTTTAGAGATCGCGGTCCAAATTAGGTCATTTTCTGTATGATTATTCAGTCTCCAGTGGTTTACTAATGGCGCTGTTTGGATGTTCCTTTTTTATTCTGAATTTGTGTTGTGTAATTCTTGTTCTCACTTACTGGTTTGTTTTCCCGATGTACAGCATCTTACATAGACATCTAATTCCGTATATCACATTACGTGCATTGCAATTTGTAAATGCCTCATGTTTCCAGTATATCGCATTGTGTTCAAACACAATACCTTCCACTGTGTTTGCACAACAGATAAAAGTCCAGCATCTATGATGTCCCTGTATTGGAGGTAGCCCTGCAAACGATCTAACTGTAATTTGATTTTTAGGGGGCATCGCTGCCCGTACAATCTGATTGGCAACACTGTGATCCTTTTTTAAAGGCAAATAGGGGTTGGTTGCGCAGACTTTCATTCAAATTTTTGACAAGGTGCCAGTTCTAAAAAGAGAACTTTTTTTTAGAAGGTTTGAATTTGGACAATATAGGCCACACAAACCATTCTCTCAAGTTGATCTTTTTTTCTTTTTCCCCCCCCAGAGGTGTTTCTCTTGGTGTCCACCAAGCACGTTTCATTGCCATTTTGAAGAGTTTCCTTGTGTATCCTCTGTCTTCTTTAACAATAAATCAGTATTTAGAATGTATACACTAAGGACACTCACAAAAAACTATTTGTTTCTGTAATCCGGTTACAGAGTCTGCTATTGAAAGTTGTAGATTGACTAAAGCAAGCATGAGAGAAGGTGAGCTTTTTCATACAATAACTCACCTAGTGGCATAAAGAGAATGTGGGTTTCTAAGAGGTAATCAAAGTATCGTTTTTTGTTTATGTTTCAGCTGCGTGGTCCAAAAGAGAACTCTAGAAAGGGTAAGAGTTCGAAACGCGTAGACCATTATGTGTTGTTAGCCATAAGATTCTGAAAAGTCTGAATCACTGAATATTTGAATTTTTGTGCTCATATTGTTAACTATGGCTATTTATATAGAGATAGGGACTAAAATGTTTCATAAAATATAGGGTGTATGGGGTATGTGCAGCGAATTAATGAAAGAGAAGAGTGTGTGAGGACAGGACATGAGTGATTAAATGGGAGAATGCTGAATGAGAGTGGAAGTTTTTATGAGTGAGAAAAAATCAGGAATGTGATGTTAGAATAGTATTTAAAAAAGAAGAAAATAATGTTTAAACTTTGATATGTAAAAACAAATAAAAGATAAGATTTATTTCTGACAGAAAAAGAAGTCTGTAGTCCATGTTGTTGGATTTCAATAGGACTACTCATAAAAAGAGTTTAAATACGAGAGCAGTATTGGCAGTAAGTTCTTTACTTAATTATCCTGAACAACTCAGCCTTTACCAGCCAATGGTCTAGGTAAGAGTAAACACAGATCAGTTTCCTCCTTGAATGCACCGGCAGTGAAGCTAAAACATTAGAGAACACCCTGGGTGCTGATTTTATCCTAAAAGGGAACACAGCTACGATGCATCACAGGAATTTGTGGCTGTTGATCATCGGCACATGGATGTATGCATCTTCGAGGTCTATGTTGCTATGTAATCCATCGTAGATGCCAGAATAAAAACCCTGCAGAGTTGTCATCTGAAAATTATGCATCATGGTGAACCCGTTGAGGGCTTGAGGTATAAAATGTGTCTGCAGGACCTCACCAGTTTTTGACCAGGAAATAGATGGAGTACACTCCTTGTCCCCTTACTCTGATTAGAATTATTTCTAGTGCCTTTTTCTGCTGCAAAGCTCCCACCTTCTAGTATGAGGTGCGCGGATCTAACATGCTGTGAATTATTTGCTTTGGACTTATGTTGGGTAGTGAATTGAGGCATGTAGACTGAAATGTCAATCTCCTATTCTGCAACTTTAGTGCGTCCAGATAGATGCATTTCTAAAAAACACGCTGCAAACCGAATGTTCTTAGGAACTTTTTCACCTCTCAATACCAGCCTAGGGAACGTTTCTTGCCATGAAACGGTTGAGAAAATAAATGCAGCAAAATGTGGTATTTCCTGCCTTGTAGGATTAGTATGATGAACGTAATATAACAGTAATCTAACAAGCATGTGAAGGGATCTCTCTGCCAGACTTGGTGTTTGGAAAAAACGTAAGCAACCAAATGGATTGAGAAATGTGAAAAGGGGGAGACTACCTGAAGTAGAGACCAGATGCGAGTGCATAATACCAACCTGTCTCCAGGCACGTGTAAATAGGATTTTTCGATTAACAAGGGCAGCAACTCACCAACTCTCATTAATGAAATAATCGCAAACAAAAATAAATTGTTCCATGATGGCTCTTGAAAAGAGCAAGAACTCATTCATGTGTGTCTCAAGAGGTCTATCAGGAAAACAATTAAGTCCCAGGTTAGCGCTAGAAGTGTCTCTCTGGAGGCCTTACAGAAATGCTGTGGATGCGTGTCATCTGCTTTTTAAAGTAGGCTGCAATTGCAGCAAAACAAACAAGTTATCGACATGTACGTCAAGCCCAATTACTATTAAGTAAGAAGATATTTGATGTGGTCTTGTACAGATGCATGAAGTGGATCAATGTTTAGTTTGATGCAGTAGTTGGCAAATTATTTTCATTATGCTGCATAACGTATTGTATTAGCAGGTCGCAATGCATCTTTAAGAAGTCTGTTATAGCCCTTCCAGACCTGCAAGTAACCACACTCTAGGATTTCAAATCCCTGGGCTGAGGAATTTGAGCAATCTGTTGACAGGAAGAAACAATCTAACATAAGCGCTGACAATAAATGTTGTAGCAAAGAAGACCTCAGAGGTGAGGGAAACTGTTTGACAATGTGTAAAAGCATAAGCATATATCCCTGACCAATCTATACCCAAGAACTGTGAGAATCTGGATGCAAATCAGTATTTGGAGCTTTCATTCAATGAAAGTAATAGTGGAGAACTGATGAAGTGCTATCAGTTAGGAAAACTGAAATGAATGCATGCTTCCCGTTTATATATGTTAAGACAAGGTTGTCTGTACCCATACAACTCTGGTGGAGTGACCTCAAAGACTTTCAGAGCTAATACAACTGCCATGAGTCTTCCTCAATAACCACTTTTTGAAGGTGGGTGCCCCACCAGGTTTGGAATGTACCTGTTGTAATGGGCACGTGGAGCCAAGGGTATGCAGAAGGTTTGCCCCGTAAAGGAAAATGCTACTTACCAGTGTGCATCTGTTCTTGGCATGTAGAGCTGCAGAGTGGTACACTATGCATAGATCGCCATCTGGTGTTGGGCTCGGATGTTTGCATATCGTTTTTGTCTTCGAAGAAGTCTTGTAGCCACGAGGTTGGTGACTCTCCTTCGGTCGACAGTGCGCATGGGCTTCGGTTCCATTGTTAGATTGTTTTTGCCACTAGGGTTAGATGGAGTAGTGAGAAATAGAAAGATGTCCATGCATGATGCATCTAAGTAAGATAAGATTGGAACAGATAGAGGTATCCGGAGAGGCGGATGGGCGTATACAACTCTGCAGCTCTACATGCCAAGAACAGATGCATACTGAGAAGTAGCATTTTCCGTTTGAGGCATATGAGCTGCAGATTGTACACTATGCATAGACTATACAGCAGTATCCTCCTTAGCGGTGGCTACCTGTATCTGTTGCAGTAGTTTGAAATAAGTGTTTTTTAATACAGCCTGGCCCACACAAGCTTGTTCTTTAAATTGCACATCTACACAATAGTGTTTTGTGAAGGTGTATGGTGTGGCTTAAGTTTCTGCCTTACATGTCATCTAGGGGAATGTTCCCTAAGAATGCCATAGAGTCCCCTAGTTTGCATGTAGAATGAGCTCTAGGGGGAATGATTAACGCTAGTTTGGCTTTAAGGTAGCATATTTGTATGCATTTTACAATCCACCTTGCAATTCCTGTTTTGGAAATATGATTGCCCTTATGAGGTGGGGAGAAAGCTACGAAAAGTTGTTTGGTTTTCCTAAAGGATTTCATTCTTTCAATGTAGTAAAGTATTGTTCTTTTAACATCTAAGATGTGTAGAGATCTTTCTGCCACCGAGTCTGGTTGATGGAAGAATACTGGTAGTTCAACAGACTGGTTTACATGGAAGGCAGATACTACTTTGGTTAAAAATGTTGGGTTTGTTCTAAAAACCACCTTGTTATGATGGATTTGTAAAAATGGTTATTGTATGATTTGAAGCCTGGAGTTCGCTCACTCTTCTGAGAGATGTGATGGCAACTAAAAATGCTACTTTCCAAGTAAGGAACTGTAGTTCACATTTGTGTAGAGGTTCAAAGGGAGGACCCATTAGTCTGGTAAGGACTACATTGAGATTCCACACTGGAGAGGGTGGAGCTCTTGGTGGAATTATTCTTTTAAGTCCTTCCATAAAAGCTTTGATAGCGGGAACCCTAAACAAAGACACATATTGTCTGTTTTGTAGGTAGGCTGCTATGACAGCTAAATGTAACCTTATAGATGTATATGCTAGGTTACCTTGTTGTAGATGCAAGAGGTAACAGATGATGTTTTGAATGGAAGCATCTTGTGGGTTGATTTTGTTATGTGAGCAATAAATTGAAAACCTCTTCCATTTTTCTGCATAGCATGCCCTTGTGGTAGGGCGTCTAGCTTCTTTGATAATGTTAATACAGTCTGGCGGAAGATTAAGGTAGCCGAACTCTAGGATTTCAGGTGTCAGATCGCAAGGTTGACCTGATTGGGATCTGGGTAGCTTATCTCTCCATGGTTCTGAGTGAGAAGCTTGGGTGAGAGGTGCAGCTTTTGATTTGGCACCACTGATAGTTCCAACAGAGTTGTGAACCATGGTTGCCTTGCCCATGTTGGAGCAACTAGGATCATTGTGAGGGGATGCTGTTGGAGTTTCCTCACTAGTAATGGAAAGAGTGAGAGAGGCGGAAAAGCGTAAGCAAATTTGCCTGACCAATTCATCCATAGCGCAGTGCCTTTCGACAATGGGTGTGGATACCTGGATGCGAAGCTTGGGCATTTTGCGTTTTGGTGTGTGGCAAACCGATCTCTGTCTGAGTGTCCCCACATGTGAAAGAATGGAAGAGGAACTTGAGGATGAAGCTCCCATTAGTGGGTCTGTTGTGTTTGACGGCTGATTAGTCCGCTTTTTGATTGTGTACTCCTGGTAGGTGTTCTGCCAGGAGTTATATCTTCTGTGGAATAGCCCATCTCCAGATGCTCTGTGTTATGCGGGATAACTGGAGGGAGTGTATCCCCCCCCCTGCTTTTGTATGTAATACACTGCGGTCATGTTGTCTGTACGGATTAGGACAGCTTTCTCTAGCAGTTGCGGTTGAAAAGACCCTAAAGCTAAGATTGCTAACAATTCCAGGGAGTTGATGTGAAATTGTGTTTGTTGAGAGGTCCATAAACCTTGAACGGTATGGTTTTGGAGATGTGCTCCCCAGCCGGTGAGTGATGCATCTGTTGTTGGCACTATATGTGGGACTGGCTCGAGGAACGACCGCCCTTTGGATAGGTTTTTTGTGGTCCACCACTGCAGAGAGCGATGGGTGCGGTCGTCCACCAACACCAGATTTGTTAGCTGACCTCAAGCCTAGTTCGATTGACGTGCCAGACACTCTTGTAATGGGCGCATTTGCAGTCTTGCATGAGGAACGAGAAAAATGCAAGAGGCCATCATTCCTATTAGCCGCATGAACACTCTTGCTGGTAGTAAGAGTTGCGGTTCAAATCTTTAAACTAGCATTTGTATAGCACTTATCCTGACCGGATTGGGCTATGCTAGGGCTGTGTAAGTATTCACTGTAGCTCCTAGATATTGTTGCATTGTGGACAGTTGGAGATGGGATTTACTTAGATTTATTGTGAATCCCAGACTGTGAAGCAACTGTATTGTATGGAGTGTGTGTTGAACACAGCTGTTGTGGGAGTTTGCTTTTATGAGCCAATCATCCAGATAAGGGAAGACATGAATTTGTTGTCTTCTCAGATGGGCTGCAACCACTGCAAGGCATTTGGTGATAACCCTGGGTGCTGTAGTGACTCCGCATGGGAGCACTTTGAAATGGCAGTGTTGACCAACTACCACAAACCCAAGATATTTCCTGTGAGCGGGATGTATGGAAATGTGGAAGTAGGCGTCCTTCAAATCTAGAATGGAGAGAAAGTCACCTTGCTGTAGTAGTGGAAGCACTGGTTGTAAAGTGACTGTGGAAGTGGTCTGATTGAATGTAAAAGTTGAGCGGTCTGAGGTCTAGTATTGGTCTAAGAGAGCCGTCCTTTTTTGGGATTAGAAAATAAAGGGAATAGACTCCTGTGCCCTGATAAGGCGGAGGAACTGGTTCTATTGCATTTTTTTGTAAAATTGCTAAGACTTCTTGCTTGAGGAGCGTCAGGTGTTCTAACGACATTGGATGCGGTCTTGGAGGAGTGTTGGGAGGTGTAGAAGTGTGTTCCAGGGAATAACCATACTTGATAATCGGGGGCGTGGCTACGAGCCGACAATGGCGGACGCATAGTCTCTGAGCTCCGTCCTTAGCCCACAATACTTGCTGCATATCCTGCTCCCCAAGTACGCCACCCACCTGAAACTGCCTTCTGGAGCATCAGTGAGGAACGGAGAAGCGGCGACGAGGACCTGCCGTCCCCCGACACAGTCTGGAGCCGAGGAAGAGTCACGGCGCCAGCTGAGGCCTACAACCTCGTGTGAAGCCGCGGCCTGGATTTGGCAGACGGCCCGGTGGGCTACCTACTGGCGGCGGAGATCTGCGGGGGCGCAAAAGGTACGCCTGAACCCTGAGCGCGACCGCGCACCTACCCTCTACCCTGCCTCTCCAGCCTGGGTGCATCTCCCCTGGGACGCCCTGTGAACCCGGCCCTACCCTCCCGGCCGCGGTCGGGACCGCGCACAGGAAGGACTCGCGCTTGGAGCTCCACCGCTGCGGCCCGCGCGGACTGCGGCTCCCTGACCACGACGGGGGTGAACAGCGGATCGTTTCCCCAGACAGGGACAGGCATTGGCTACACGAAGTGGGCAGCTGCGGTGACAAGATCGGCGGACGCCATTTTGCCTCCCTCCTGGTCTACAGGATACGCCAAGCTCACCACACGGTGAATTACACCCACCGGAGCCCTGCACCAACACCACGATCGCAGGACACAGGGGACGCGTCGTGACACCGGTGGAGACCCCCACTCACATCCTTGCGAGAGACGGACCCCGACGCTCACGTGGGCGGAGGTACGAGAACAGGGACGCCATACCTGAGGCTACTCCTACTCGGGGCCACAACGCGGTGCTTTTGACCCCCCCACTGCGAAACCTCTTGTGCCACTCAGCAGTCGACCCCAACCACCACTGCCTGTGCCCAAATCTGCCCCGCTGAGAACGTTGCCCGTAGCGCCGCAGCATCCCTCACAGGCACTAAGAGAGACGTTGTACTGGCTGAGTCTCCTGGCCCCCCGTGGATCACTATGCCATAGACTCCCTCTCTTCTCCCGGATTACATCTTTCGACGCTTACCAGGACACGGGACGTTACGAACCACTACGAAGTGGAGCCTGCGAAGGGGGCGCGTGATCAACGCAGCGTCGCCCTGCACACTAGATCCATGGGGAGACACCGGGGCAGAACCCAGGACCAGGGCGCAACAACGGACATGCAGTCTACCGGCTCAGAAGACCCTCTGGCCTCCTCCAACACGGATGTTATCCCGCCGACCGGGAAGGGGACTCAAGATGCCAAACTGGACCTCATCCTGAATGAAATCAGGGCGACAAGAGAAGCACTCGAATCCCGTATGGATAATATGGCGACGGGCCTCTCATTGCTCCGGGCAGATCACAACAAACTGGCTGAGAGAGTGACGGAGCAGAAACTCGCACTCAATGGATCTGATCCCCCAACAGACGGAACACTCCACGAAACTGGAAGGCATGGAAAAACAACTCCGACAGCTATGGGACAAGGTGGATGACTCAGAAGGGCGGGCCCGCCGCAACAACGTCCGAATTTTGGGCATTCCAGAGAGAAGCGAGTGGAGAGAGTGCACAGGATGCCCTCGAAACCGACTCAGCCAGGAGCCCCGCCGCGCCCTCTGATCGCACGCCTCCTTCACTATAAAGATCGCGACACAGTGCTGCGCGCAGCAAGGGAGAAGGCGCCCATCCGGTACGAAGACAAGACTATATCTGTGTACCCAGACTTTACACCAGCAGTACAACGAGCCAGGTCCACCTTCCTGGGAGTTAAACGCAAATTGCGCGAACGAGAACTGAAATATGCCCTCCTCTTCCCAGCCCGCCTCAAGATCCTACATGGCAACAGATCACACTTTTTTGATTCCCTAGAAGAAGCAGAGGAATGGATGGAAGTAACACTCACCCCACCGACTTCACAAGACCCATTTGCCGAAGGCACCAGCAACGGCCACCGGAACCAGCCAGACCGACGAAGCCCTACCTCTGATACTGGCCAAGGTCCCTAGACACGAACTCCACTAAAAGGACGAGATGCGACAAACCGCTCAGTGGAACGGGCAAAGGTGACACAGCTGACAGAGGCAGCACTAGCCGCGCACGATGCGGACACAGCAAGGGAAGCGGCCAGCAACTCGGACACGCGCACGGAGGTATCGGGGTCGGCGGATAGTTTACAGCTCTTCCCCAAGATCACGGCGCAAATGGCTGCAGAATTTTGACTACGGCGCCTTGAACGATGCACGAGTGGTAATGTATGCACAGCACAATTAGCCACACGCAGGTGGGTGGCATGGGGGTTGTATGTGCTAAGGGCTTGCTAGGTCACCGCAGGTCAGCACACAACAGGACCGAATAGACTGCACCCCCCATCGTGTGAACATGGTTGAGTTTGAAAGTTACCCAAGTTGGGTATCATGGTTTGGACCCCGAGTCCGTTTCCTTGGGGACCTTAAAGTTCAGGGGTTGACATTTCAAATAGCATTCTATCACCAACGTAGAGTAAACTTGGCTTGCTCACCTACGAGCGCAACGCTTCCTCATAATGTGCACAGTCATGGGGTCACTTAATTTATATAACATGTGCACCTGGAACGTACGAGGCATGGGTTCGATCCACTAACGGCACAGAATACTGGCCCAACTTAACCGCAGAGGGGTCGTGATAGCCTGCCTCCAGGAGACACATTTAAGCAGTGCCGAGAACTTGAAACTGTCAAAGAAATGGATAGGCCAGCTCTTCGCTACGTCCTACTCTGCATTCTCGAGGGGGGCGGCTATATGGGTTCGTAACTCTGTGCCCTTTAAACCAGTCGAGCAGAGGATTGACAAAGAGGGACGATATGTATTTGTGAGGGGCGAACTGGATGGTGCTACTGTTGTGCTTGGATGTGTGTATGCCCCGAATTCGGGCCAATCGGTCTTTTTAACTGGACTTAATGGTGTCTTGGCGGACTGGGCGGGTTATCAATGGATTATCGGAGGGGATTTTAATGCTGTGCTGGACGTCACGGACAGGTCACACCCACCACTACACGCCACCGACAGCAGGAAACAGGCGACCGCGCTAACACAATGGGCGGACGGGTGGGACTTAGCAGATGCATGGCGCAGCAAACACTTGCTAGACAAAGAATACACCTTTTTCTCCCCACCTCACCAACTGCACACCAGAATAGACCGAGTGTTCTGCTCCCGCTCTTTACTGGGAGCGATTCTCACAGCACAACACATGGGTAAGACACTCTCGGACCATAACCCTGTCGAACTGGCAATACAATGGGGTAGGCTCCTGACGCCGATACCGACGTGGAGGCTGCCCACGGACCTGTTGGAAGACATTGCCTTCAAATCGTCTATGGCGGACACAATTGAGGCTTACTTTAACACGAACACTGGCACCGCCAGCTCCAGACGGTTGGAGTGGGACACATTCAAAGTCTACATCAGGGGGGAGGCAATGGCCACCCGGGTGGGCATGAAGAGGGTGGTACTGGATGGCCTTAAGGAAGTAGAAGGTAAACTGGCAATGCTAGAAAAAGAAGCAGTAGGCACGCACCTACACTTTACACCACTACAGGAAGCGCACATAAGGCATGCTGAGCTCCTCGAAGAATTGAGGTTACTGGACTACCGAGAATACACTAACAGACAACACACTCAAGCTGACCGGTCAGGCCCACTGTTAGCCCGCATACTACGGGACGCCCCGACGCACCTCCCAATCCTTGAAGTTACAGATCAGGACGGCTCCATAGCCTCGACTCAATTAGGAGTCAACAAGGCGTTCGAAGAATACTACACCACACTGTACGGCCCGCACCAACCCCTCTCGCATACGGCACTCGAGACATTCAGGGAGGGCCTGGTTCTACCGCGGCTTACTGATAGACAGCGAGATGATCTGAAACGTACTATCACCACGTCAGAGATTGAGCAGGCGATACACGCCCTACCGAAGAATAAAACTCCTGGGACGGACGGCTTGCCTGTAGAATTTTACGAGACGTTTATTGACCTTCTCGCCCCGCGGTTACAAATCATCTATCACGAAGCGCTACAGACTAATTCCCTGCCACCATCCTCCCTGCAGGCTTTGATAACTTCCCTGTTGAAGCCGGGCAGGGACGGAATGCACTTAGCTAACTACAGACCCTTGTCCCTCCTTAATACTGATTACAAAATACTGAGCAAAGTGCTGGCAACTAGACTGACACAATACATTCCCCAACTGATTCACCCCGACCAGTGCGGGTTTGTTCCTGGTAGGAGCACGGCCTTGAACCTCCGTAGGTTAGCCCAGCAGCTGTTGCAAGACCGGGCAACCGGAAACACTGAGGGCTGCATCACGCTAGATTTAAAACAGGCTTTCGACTCCCTCAGGTGAGATTTCATGTTTGCCACATTTGAGAGATTCAGGTTGCCCCCGGTATATGTTGCATGGGTCAGACTGCTCTACTCCCGCCCCACGGCACGGGTTCGGAAGTCCAGATGCATCTCTGAACCACTAACCATTGCGAGGGGTACCAGACAGGGGTGCCCACTCTCCCCACTCTTATTTATTCTGGCACTCGAGCCGTTGCTTTGTAAGCTCCGTAAGGAAGCTCCTCACCTTGGCATTCAGAGGGGTGGGATGACACATGTGGTGTCTGCCTATGCTGATGACATCATCCTGTACCTTCATGATTTGAGGGGTGACTTACACCCTATACCCACTCTCTTTGAGGACTACAGGTTGCTATCGGGCCTCACGATAAGCGAATCCAAGTCGTTTGGTTACTGCTTTAATGACACTGATCCATGTACGCCACTGCCATTTCCGCCATACGCCTTCCAAATGGCAGACACCACTTTCCGCTACCTCGGGATCCAAATCTACAGAGGAGCGGAGGAAATGTTAAACGGCAACTTGGACAGGGCAATAAGAGCGCTCAAATCACAGGTGCAATTCTGGCTGTCACTACCGTTGTCAGTCGCAGGTAGAGTAGCAATCTCCAAGATGGTGGCGCTTCCCCGACTCATTTACTATTTCACTAACTTGCCATTCCTGATTCCAGCCTCTACTTTCAAGACACTAGACACATTACTGACGGAGCTCATATGGGGGTCGGGGCGGAGACGCATCGGCCTAGCTAAATTGCAACTTGCCTCCGGGGCGGGGGGGCATGGGAGCTCCGGACTTTAGGGCCTATAACCACACCTGTCAGTTGCAATGGCTGGCGGGCAGAAACCTACATGAGATTGACAAGACGGAGGAAGACCGGTCCAAAGGGAGACTCCACACCTTACTCCTGCCCCACTCGGAACTACCCGAGAGATGCTCCACCTCTTCTCCGCCTTGCCATTCAATATTGGCGGAAAGCAGTGAAGTATACGTCCCCCACGACTTCCTACGCCCCTACGACCCCACTCCTTGATATCCCACTGGAGTCCGGTCTGCTCACAACCCACAAACTAGCCCCATGGCATGACGCAGGGGTCATGCACATTGGAGACCTATTCGCAGACGGACGCATATTATCCTTTGAGGACTTCAGGGCCACACATAACGTCCCAGGAGGCTCATTCCTCCTACATGCTAGTATACGTCACTATGTGACGAAGACATGGGCGGGAGAGGGCGAAGAGCCACCCACAAACCCATTACTGTCGATGCAATACCCCATGGGAGCGGGAAGCCACCTAACCAGATGGCTTACTGCAGGTATCAGAACCGGGAGAGCGATCCCCTTAACACCCCTTAAGGCCAAGTGGGAATGCGACATAGGACGACCACTTGAGGAGAAGGAATGGGAGCGAATTCTGCAATTTCCCAAAAGAGAGGCCAGAAGCCCGAAGTTCAAGTTCATTCAACTGATGGTCCTGCACCGGGCTTACCTCACGCCACGCCGTATACATGCTATGTTCCCTGACGCTGCTGATACCTGCCCCAGATGCAGAGCTGATGATGCCACATTAATACACATGCTATGGGACTGCCCGAAATTGGGCTATTATTGGACGAACGTACATGACTCACTTGCCAAAGCAGGGACTTCCTTATTACCCCGCACCCTGGAACACACAATACTAGGGCTAGGGCCGGGCGCGCGTAAACGAAGTGTGTCGACACGCTTCACTGATATGGCCCTGCTACTTGCGAAACGCGCGATAACCATGCGGTGGAAATCACCCAAACCGCCAGAACCTGACATATGGAAAGCGGAAGTTATACGGTGGGGCAAAGCGGAGGGTGAGGCACTGCAGCGAGAGGAACGAGGGGCCATAGGAAGACACTGATATCGCTAGACTGGTTCACCATACTAGGAGCCTTTGAATTGGACGGGGAGGAGGGTTCTGATGTCTCGCTCCCTACTGCTTGAACTGTGAACTACCCTCACTACATCATGACTTGCCTCGATACTAACGGGTGCACTTTGAAACATGTTAACCAGGAACCCACACTTTTTGTTGTTTGTACCTCTGGCTGATTATAAGGGACAATGTAATAGGAAGGAGCTATGTATGGGAGCAGCCAAATGCCACTTGATAACTGCAATTACAAATAAGAGTGCCAAGGGTGGGTATACTAGGGGTGGTGGGTGGAAGATTTATGGGGGTTCTGTTGAGTTAATCACAATGCAACAAAATGAAAATTTACATCACAATTGTTATTACTGTACAGCGAGGAGCATGCCCTTATGTGATTGCCGTTTTATGTAGACCGTAACACATTGATGCTCTACTTGATATGCAAATAAACAAATTTTCAACAAAAAAAAAACCATACTTGATAATCTGTCTTACCCACTTGTCTGTTGTGATTGAATTTCAGACAGGTAGGAACTGTGAGAGACGTCCCCCGACAGGAGTGGGATGATCGGGGAAGCGTAGGGAAGTCACTGTTTGTTATTAGGGGAGATGCAGGTGTTGTTACTCCTGAATCTACCCTTGTTGTTGTTACCCCTGTAACCTCCTCTATTTTTTTTTTTAATTAGTCTTCATACGCCATTAAATCTTGCCAGGGCAACTTGATTGCCTCAGCCGTCCCTCCTGTTAGATGGAACCAGCGCGAGAGCTCTCATTTTAATGGTTTGCACTTTACACAGAACCACTCGTAATTTCTCCGTTCTCTTCTTCCATCTGTGAACCCCAGAACTGACTCGAGTGGTGAAGTAATTCCATGTAAAGGCACATTCATTGGAACAACATACCCCTACATACCCAAACATACCCCAAATTCAAAGATTATCCATCCATTCTATACATTGTGTCCAAAAAAACTCTTATCATTTTCTTTACGTGTGGCTATATCCAATTTCATTACATATTTTATAGAGTTAAGCCAATCTAGATAAGTGGGGGTTACATTTGATCGAACATTTACAGATTTCTCCACGCGCTAATAGGATGAGATAAAAACATAACTTATTAATATCTAATGATAAATTATAATTCGGAAAAATGCCAAAAATTATTAAGGAAATGCTCCCCTGAATATCAAACCCAAATATATCTTCCATACTTTTTATTGCCAGACCCCAAAATTGTTGTAAACTAGGGAAGCTTATGAGGAGCATAAGTTCCTCTATTGTATACTCTAGAAAATGAGCTCTGGTTAGGACTTTTATAGGATGAGGACGGGTGTCCGGATGCATTTGTTTTGGAACCTGCTCTTTGAAGGAGAGACAAAAGGAGCCTCTGGTAGATGGTGACTGTAAAGCGCCCATTGACTTTGCGGTCTCAGTGTCTTTTTTAATCTTTTCTAAAGATGCGTCAACTGCAGGGCCAAAGAGATGCTCTTGATCAAAGGGTTGATTTAGAATGGTATTTTGTACCTCTTGTTTACATCCAGATACCCTGAGCCAGGCGTGTCTGAGTAGCAAAACACTGGTATTTATTGCACAGGACGCGGTGTCTGCTGCGTCTAGCATGCATTTGATTGATATATTGGTTATTAGTTTGCCTTCCTGTATAAGGTCATTGGTTTTGTCCTTATATTCTTGAGGTAGAAGTTGAACAAGCTTTTCGAGCTCATCATAGTGGTCCCAATCGTATCTTGCTAGAAGGGCGTGTGTGTTTGCTATTCACCATGAATTTGCAGCTTGAGAAGCCAAACATTTACCTGACGCCTCTAGAAAATTCGACTCTTTGTCAGGCGGTGGTGTGTCACCTGACCCCTGGGAGTTTGCCCTTTTGCATTGGCTACAACTAGTGAATCTAAAGGAAGTTGGCCCTTGATGTATATAGGGTTCGTGGGAGCTGCTTTGTATTTTGTGTCTGATTGGGCAAAAGTCTCCAGTAGAAAATCCTCTTATACAGGATCTGAATGAAGTTTGACTTTATGGTATGTGGCGGCCCTATTGATTAGCTGGGCAAAACCCACTTGGTCTTCTGGCGGGGATGGTTTTGAGGGTTACAAATCCGGATCATTGGTTAGATCAGGATCAGTATTATAGTCATGCCATGGATCTTTTACCTGTGGTGAATCATCAGGATCTAATGGTACTACGTCTTCATCCAGTTGCCCATCCCCGTGTGAATTGTCACTGTCCTCCGATTGTGGAGCGTGTGGTGGCTAAATGATTAGATTAGGGTTAACTGGTGGTGGCGGTGAAGTATTCGTAGCTATGTGTATCTTTTTTGGAGGAACTGGAGTATGAGGCAAACATTCTGGTTTCCTCTTTGTAGGTAGTTTGGTGACTATGTGACCAGTCTTTGGGTGAATAAAGACGGTAGTCTGTTTTGGATTAGAAAAGCTCTTCGGGATCGATAGGTTTGTTTGGTGTTGAGGATTTCTCCTAGGAAACTGTTTTTGGTTGTTTTGGGACATTGTCCGGTACAAAATCCTTCCCTAATGGTCTTGGCTCTGAAGTTTTCGGTGCCGAAGTCTCTTCTGTGTGCTTCGGTGTCGAAGTTGTGTCTGTGAGCTTCGGGTCGAGGTTTTATCCGGCTGTTTCGGTGCTGATGCCTTATCGGGCTGCTTCGGTGCCGAGGGATCTTTTGTCGATTTCGGTGCCGAATGTTTTCCCGGTGCCGGAGGGCGTGGCAATTCGGACGACTGAGCTTTCAGTGCCGAAGATGGTTTTTCGGGACCTGGTGGCTGGCTTGAGCGGATGGCTTTTCTTTGTCCTTCGGTGCTGGGCCCAGAGGCAGGGCGCTCGAAGTTTTCGTACGGTGTGGACCTGGGCCCAAAGGCGAAGGTGTTACCAGGTGTGGCGGGGGTCTCAGTACTCACGTCCCTTTAAAACGGGGTGATGTCATCTTATGCTTTGGTGACGTCTGCTTCGGAGTCCGGAACCTGTTCTTCCTGTTCTGGCTCCAGAAGGTTATCGGGACCTGGATGGAAGATGTCTGGAAGGGAATCTGTGCCTTGCTGCATGTCGCAGCGTCGAGCTCGACGATCCCGGATGGTCTTTTTGGACTTGAAGGAAAGACAAGCCTCACAGTCATCCTCTCGATGTTCTGGAGAGAGGCACAGATTGCAAACAGGATGGAGGTCAGAGTGTGGAAACTTAGCACCACACTGTGGACATTTCTTGAATGGAGTCCGTTCCATAGAAGTCCTTCTCTACCGGCGCAGGTAGGCCCAGCGGCCGGCGTCTAGGTCCGCAGGCATCGAAGTCCATTCGAAAGTTGTCGAGGGTGCGCGTCAGAGGCCCGCGATCGAGACCATACCGTCTGTTAAGTGTGATTGCGCGTCGAAGGGGGTTCGATAACGACACCGATCCTGAACGCAGCAAGTCACATCCGAACCGGATGGCGAAAAAAAGCAATCCAACGATGGAGCCGAAGCCCAAGCGCACCGTCGATGGAAGGAGGAGTCACCAACCTCGAGACTACAAGACTTCATTGAAGAGAAAAACAACATGCAAACATCCGAGCCCAACACCAGATGGCGATCTATGCATAGTGTACAATCTGCCGCTCATAGCTCGAACAGACTGTTTCTTCCACCAATTAAGTCCAAGCTGTAGGATCATCCACATCAATACTAGACCTCCCAGGCTGCTGTTGCTTGAAACCATTTACTCTATTAGACATAGCTGAGTGTATTATATATGCACCCTTGCATCAGTAATTACAGTCACACATGACACCATCATTCCCAATAGCTCCATCACCTTTCTCGTAGTCGGACACGGACATCAAGTAAAGGTGAATCTATTTCGGAAAATTCTGACTCTACTTAAGAAAAGTTTTAGCTAAACTAAATTTAGGGTTGGCCCAAAAAAGGGGGGATGAGGGGGGACACAATTTGCAGTTGTTTCAGGTGTGACTAAGATTGAGAAGCAACCAAGTTATCTATTGGGTTTGCTTTTGGCATTTCTGATTGTACTTCCCTTAACATACTTAATAGTTCTAATAAAGGCAAACATGAAAAACTGGTAACACAGATGTACTATCACAACCTTCTTAAGAAGACTTATTTCCAAAGGGGAGACTCTTTAACTGATAATGTATGACCTTTGGCCTTGTACTGCCTTGAAAAGTTCCACCAGTGGACTTTGAATGCTGTGGTGACTGCTGCTGCTAGGTTTGGTTTTAAAGGTATTGCGGCCTGTTGCAGGGCGACATGACTGTTTGTATGAACAGCAATGGTGTTTCAATAAACCAACAGACTTTGCAGTTTGGAGTCCTTTTTAATATTTTGCAGATTTTATCATTTTTGGCACCAAAGAGAACCACCTATGAAATGGATTTGAGACGATGCTGATGAAAGTCTGGTCTGAAATGTACAATTCAAAGCCATGCAGGTTTCCCAAGCTGCAGAATTGTAGTTATTTGGCTTCAGTGTCTGCTGGAACCTCAGCACAAAACATCTTGGCACTGAAAAAAAATCTTCTTTCTTCAATGAGTTCTTGTACATGTTGAGTGTTTGGGAACATTGGAGTATATCCTCTTTTTCTTCCCACTAACCTCATACAAACCTGTGAGTTGGTAGTCTACCAATTGATGATTACACCCATCTCTCCCTCTCCTTGTCTGGTACACAGCAATCAGCAGCTCCCAGGAGTTAAGGTCCACTTTAGGGCTACGTAGATAACCATAAATCATATGCACTTGAATTTGCATTTAAAGGAACCACAGTCTGCTCCAGACACATGCAGTTGCTGTGCTATTTTCAGAGCTAGAAAATCTAGAGAATTAGAGGCTCCCTCGAGGGTCTTCAAAGTTGATTAACTTTTATCTATTAACTCACATTAATCACCATGGATGGCTCGGCCTCTCTCGCCCTGTTAATGTCTTCAACAAATTGTTCTTTGAAAGCTTCTTAATGCAACACAGAGTCCAGGTCATACATTGTCGCTTAAAGTGCCCTCTAGAAGAAAATTGTTATTTTACACAGGAAAGGTGCTCCCCGCCTTACACTTCTCTTGGCAAGCAAAAAGTGCATGCCTTGTGATGGCCTTTCTAGGCATAACTGGTATTAAAGGAGTATTTTTCATACCTCCACGTCACAATCCAGAGAGCCATTCTAATTCGGCCTGGTGAGGAGCAAGGTGGAACAAACATTGAAATAATCATAGCTGTTGATACCACAAGTAATCTGCCCTGCAGGTGCATCATGTATCCAGTTGTCAGTATAAAGTTTTAACTTGTGTACACCTTTGAACCCAATGGCCCACAATTTGAACCTGAGGAATCTGTGTCCCTGTGCAATGTTGGTTTCAGGAAATGTGATCATCAATCATTTGACACACCTGAAACCACAACCAAAAGCGTCCAAAAACAAAATCAGTCACAATATTCTGCACCCAACACTAGAGGCTGCAAACCAGGCCTACAAACTGAACCAATTCTCTGCCATTTCCATGTTCCTATAAGAGAGAAAGTCTGCTTTAAAATAGCGAGGGCCTTCAAACACTATACGAATATAGTTATACCATATAATCGTGGCATGCCAAAGTCTGGATTTGGGAGTTGCAAATATGGGTTACACTTTTACAGGTAAACACTGGACCCAGGGATAACGTTACTTTTAGGGTGATATACATACACTCCATAGACCCTAAAGCACCAGGACACTGGGCTAGGCGTTACTAAAAGGAGGTATGATGAGGGCATTTCAACACATGTACAAGGGAGTTAGGAAAAAGTTATCTGCATAGCCTGAGCCCATAAGATCCTAATTTTGGAACAAAAAGCCCCAGGCAATAACATGTTAAGATCTAAAACACTGCACTAAACCTATTCCAACATCCACCGCTTGTCTGGAATGATATCTATCATCTCACACTA
Source organism: Lissotriton helveticus (assembly GCF_964261635.1). Taxonomy (NCBI): domain Eukaryota; kingdom Metazoa; phylum Chordata; class Amphibia; order Caudata; family Salamandridae; genus Lissotriton; species Lissotriton helveticus. The sequence continues at coordinate 1,530,743,580 of NC_136065.1, forward strand.
GAAGAGGTTCTAGGACTGTAAACTTTGACAGACACCATCATAGCCGGTTCCGTTAAGGTGTAGAAATGTGAAGTCTGATCCCACCCTAAAAATCACATCACAGATAAACACTATGACAAATATCACGTTCTACTGTGTTTGGACAGTTGCAAGAATCCCCATCCTACACAAGCTGCTCCAAGTGAATAACTCCCCCCCCCCCCCCAACAGCATCATCCACAGCCACTTTAGACATTTTAACAAACTCCCCTTTCTGAAGAACTTCACACATGCTCTGTATACAAATCACTTAGCCAATGTACGCCAAAAGAATAAACACTAGGAGTCTGCCGTGTTTAAATATTAAAACTTGTTTAGTAAAACAATTTGATCATACAAAATTATAATTTTACAACAATCTGATTGCCAAAAAATGCATTCTTGGGTAAAAATCACAATGCTTATAGGTTCAAGCAACGTGACAGATAAAAGGAGCATACTGAGGTGAAGGGGGGAAGCAAAAGGGGGACGGGATGGGGGGTTGGTACAAGGATAAGCAAGGGGCAAAATTAAAAAAACTTCGAGGCCTCCAGCACCCCCAGTGATACCACATCAAAAATAGACATGGGTTATAGACAGTGGTAAGAGTCCTGAGCAGCAAATGAGCAGACAAACCAAGCTCTTTATCCACCACCATTTCAGGCCCAATCTACGTGTGATAGACATAGGACAACAATTCTGTAGTGAAGAGAAGCTATGGAGTATTAGACATTAAAACATGCACTCTGAAAGCAGTAAATTACCACTTCAAATGCCATGAGCAGGCTGATTTCCAGTCACCATCCTCTCCAATCCTCTGCTGTTCTCGAACTGGTAATGCACCCCAGCCAGCAGACACAAGCAGTATCCGTTATAACCATCCCCTTTGGATGAATCTTATTTAAGTGGGGTACACTTTAGAACATGAAGAATGAATGGGTCAGGAAGCTTGAGAGTGCCCTACGTCTGAAATTCATGTCTCTAGTCACCAGGCTTTCCTACGATATGGTTCTACAAATTTCTCAACAATGATAGACTTGAGTTAAAAGTAAGTTACTCGCCTGCACCCATCGCAAAACGTTGTCCAACAGTGTGCTTCTATTACAAAAACAGCCATTTTGATTAATAGTAATTTTAAAAAAGTGTCAGGCTGAGATAGGAAATGAAGACCTTGCGTCCTTTTGCCCAGCTTTGTCATAGACCACTTGTATGACCCACCACCTTATTTCGAGGAAATACTTAGCCAAAGGATGAGCTAGGCCATGGAGGAGCAGCAGCACTGGTAAAGGCTTGAATCCTCTGACCAGGAGTAATATTTACTTTCCGTTACCATCAGCTTGTCAGGTGTGACACTGAAGAAAGCCAGGTTTCAGCCATTGTCCTTTATGGTAAGTATCTTAATCAATTCATTCCAGGTGTACAGGAAATTAAGTGGTCGCCAATCTCTACGGCCACTCAGCAATACTTCAGGAAAGCAGCGTGCAACTGCATACCGCACAATTATGTGCAATTCTTGGAGGAATAAATTCCAACCCCAAAGAAACTTTGAAGGCACCAGGAAACCAGGCATGGCCTTATAGTATGGTACAGGAACACAGTATGAAGGTACAAAGTTAAAGCACAGGCTTCTCAGACGTTTATCCAAGAAGCTGCAAAATATGGAACAAGGCCTTAGATTCCAGGACTGTTCATTAGAAAACATTTACTGGTACCATTGAAACAGGTAGCCTTAGGTAAAAAAGCAGCATGTTGACCCCCAAAGAATTTGGAATACTTTTCAGTCTCTCAAGCGAATAGGGTTCAGGTGGATTTAACTTTTCACTTAGGAATCCAAACTGGCCTAAGGGGAGGAGGAGGGGGGAAACCAAAAAAACACACCAATGTCTCTTGTAGTTCTTTGCTACAATGAAATTAAGTAAAAAAATATTTATGTGCATGAAAAATAGTGCCAAGTTTCTTATACTCTGGCCACGGAATATGGGGTGGGGTGTGCAAGGGGCGGGAAAAAGAAGGTAAAAATAAAGGGTAAATAGATATTTACAGCGAGAAGGAAAAAAAACCACAGCATATCATGGGAGACTCTTGTGAGGATATTTTTACAAAATTTATAAATCACTTGTGGGTGCTTGATGTACAACTGATCAAGGCAAGGTGCTTCAGGGTACTAACCAGCAAAGGCTCAGAGAGGGGCAGATCAAAGAAGGCAGAGCAAGTGAACAGGCAAAGCAGGAACCAGCTCCGCCCCAGGCTAGTCTCACTCCCTAGGACCACAGAGGGCTAGGAAAAGGTCTACTTGAGACAGTGCAGAAACCGGAGGCAAACAGGCAGGAGGGAGAACCATCTTTCCTTTGATACGTCCTCATCCAAATCGAACAAACTCTCAAGGTGGATATTAAACTCTTCTTTGGTTGAGAAAAACAAAACACTAAAAAAAGTTATGTACTTGAACCCCCTGGTTAAAGGGGGATAAGGCAGAGGTCTCAAAAGTCCTCGTTGATTGGGCAACTAAAACAGCAGCAAAACTCCTATAAACTGAAATACCAACTGTTGATAAAGAAATATTCTTTCACGGAGTACACAACACTTAAAAGTGAACATAGAAAACCTCCTATTCGAAAAGAGAATAAAAGTGAACAGAGAGGAGTAACTCGTGGGAATGCAGCCTCTCCCTGAATCTATCCTGTGAGAGTAAGAGGGGAAGGAGCGTTGCACCGCACACCCAAACTTCAGCAAAACAGCAACATGTAGAGGCAGACGTAGCCTACACAGTGCCAGCCACTAACAAACAATCCGCAAAATCTTTGGGTTGGAAAAGTGACAAAAAAGTGGGTAATATCAGTGCTTTGTCAGTTGTTCACAGTTGATAAGCAAACTGGTTATCGGAAAAATGTTCTTTTCTGTTTGAATTTGGAGCGAAGAGACTGTGATTGAGGTGGGTGGGGGAAGTCAGGGGAGTGTAGGTGCCGGACATATGGGACTTCAGTAAAAGCCGTGGGAGAACAAATCTCCTTCCCCAATAACTCGAATTCTAAACATAAGATTTTAAAAAATTGGCATTTTAAAAAAATACTATGAGAAGCCCAAAGCTTGGGCGAAGGTCATACTCTGAAGCTCACTCCTCTTTTTACCACAACATAGTGGTAAAACAAACTATCGCGTGGGCGTTTGATACATACTGATATAGGCACAACCACAGTTCACCACTGTTTCACGGCTAATGACCTGGAAACTGGCAAGCAAACTGGTACACAAGTTCTTGAGCAAACAACAGGCTTTTCCCACTAGGAACACACTGCTGAAATGAGATGGGCCTGCCACAACAGGAGGAGAGGACAATACAGAGCACACTTGCCCACCTCTATGCAAAATGAAAGGAAAGGAGGGAGTAGCTTTAACGATGCTGGTAGTGTGCCCCAAGCATGAATAGCAAGGTCACCCCATCGCACTGAACATCCAACAAAAAGTAAGTGATGGGTTACCCTGCGCAACAGCAGCACTGCATAGTGACCTATGCTTGTACCTATGCGTACAACATACAGAAGTACCATCGGTGTATTAACCAGCAGCCTGTAAACTAAGTTTATGCTACAGGTGTCTTGACTCTCCAAAGTTAATAGTACAGTGAAAAAATAACTCTGCAAGGCATTGGCTAAGGTATGTGTGAAGTGTAGGGAATGCCACAGGCAAACCCACCCGCATCCTCCACTAAAACCTCCTTTTCCCAGGAAGCGTTTCATTCTTAAAACCTGAAGTACGGGAACCCTTTTCTGAGGACTTACAAAAATAAAACTCAGTCTATAAAGTGGCCAGAAGTCATCTACAGAAAGGTTTCCTAGACTCCGCCCTTTCACACGCACACACAAGCACACACATGCACCCCCCTGCCCACTCATCGATCAGTGATAAAAGAACTAAAAATCGGTCCTATTTGGTTCTAAAATCTGGCTCCTCCATGCATCGATTCTGCCACAGTCATTCTGAAGAGAGAATACGGTAATGTGCGGTTATTGCTTTCCTGGAGCTAGTGGGCGGATTTGGTTGCTTGGGTGTTGGCTGTGGTCATGGCGGTGCCACTCAATGATTGTCAGTGGCTGGGTCCAATGGGTTGAGCTTTTTCCGCCTTTTCTGTAAGAGTGGGTTGGTGGAGTTCTCAATCTCTTTAATCTTGACCTGCTCGTAGTCCACTCGCATTGTAGCCAACGCGCTGGTCATTTCCTCCTGCAAGTTAAAGGAAGAGATTAGTGTCAAAAACGAAGGAAAAGGGCTGGTTACTGTTTTGAAAATGATTAATGTAAGCAAAGTATGTTGTGGTAACGAGGTGGGAAACTTGTCTGAATCTGCATATGTAAGAAGGTATGTGGGGGGGAGATCAAGAGTGAGTGTAGGTAATGCTGCGTTGGAGGTGTTCGCATTATCGAGATTGGTGGCAGCCATCTCTATGAATGGCAGAGTCGCAATACAATTGAATACCACTCAAGCATCTTCATGTAAAATCTATTGCCCACGAGCAAGAAGTCCAAACCATTGTAATTGGCTGCATCCCAGCTGAAACCCAACAGCAGTGTTACTTAATATTACCCAGGCAAAACGAACTGATTTGACAACCTCAACGACAAGACTAACTGGCTGCTACGGTCATTTAGAAAAATGTGTAACTAGCTTCCTCCAAAGCTTCTAAGGTCAAGTTACTTACCTTCGAGAACGGCTTATCTGGTAGAAACATGATCAAGCCACAAATTCCTTATCTTTGAATTTCCCTGGCCTCAGTCTGGATCCAGAAGATTTTTCTTTAAGCAATACCCTTGCGCGCCGGTAGGTGGCATGTGTTGGCTCCGCAGGATACTTCACCATTGTGACGTCCGCTGCACCTTAATAGGCACCACCTCGGTGCACTGACCCCGGTTACTTTTCACGCCAGAAGCGGAGAGGCATTAAGTGCACTGACATTGGTATGTTTCTGAACAACTAGGACCCTGAAAGGGAACAGCCCTGACCCTAAAAATCTGTCCGCAGTGCAGAGAGGATGGGTGGGTCGCTAAGGAATCTGCGGCTAGATCACATCTCTACCAGATAAGGCGTTACTGAAGGTAAGTAACTTGTCCATCTGATAGAGACATCTAGCCACACATTCCTTACCTTTGACTAGACACCCAAGTAATACCATCCCCGAATGAGCGGCCAAAAAGGCCGTCCATGCAGAGTTGACTGTCTAGGCAGTAGTGCATAGTGAACGTGTGCAGTGATGCAGACGTTGCTGCCTGACAAATGTTGAGGACTGAGACTCCATGTTGCAACGCCATGGAAGCAGCCTTCGCTCTGGCAGAATAAGCCCTTAAGCCTTCAGGGATGCTTTTTGTCCTTTTCTGCACTGCACAACCCATATTCACTCCCACGTACTGCACAAAGAGTTGATCGTCCACCCGCAACTTTTTTGTGCTGTCAGGGTAGAACGACAATGCTCTTTTTGGGTCCAGACATAGAGTTGCTCCACTTCTTTAGAGGGTTGCAGAAATAGAAAATAGGCAGGGTGACAGATTGCCCGGTGTGGAATGGTGTTACCACTTTTGGTAAGAAAGAGGCCCTAGTGCGAAGCACCAACTTTTCAGGGAAGATGATCAGGTAAGGAGGCTTGGATGACAGAGCCTGCAATTCGCTCACCCTCCTGGCAGATGTGATTGCCACTAAAAACTGTTTTGATGGTAAGTAGCCAGAGGGAGCAGCTGTGCAAAGGTTCGAACAGAGCACACGTCAGGAAGGTGAGACCCAAATGAAGGTTCCACTAAGGCATAAGAAAAGGGGCAGGGGCAAAGATATGTACAAGCCCCTTGAGAAATCTATTGGCAATGGGGGATTTAAATAAAGAGGGCTGGTCTGGCAGCCTCAAAAAGCCATACAGGGCCGAAAGGTACCCATAAAGAGTGCTCAGAGCAGAGCCCTGCTGGGCAAGGGTCAAAATAAAAAGTAAGACTTGAGAGAGGGAAGCAGAAAGGGGATCAATATATCTTTCTGTACAGTATTTTACACATTTTGTTACCGGCAGTTGTACACAGTCTTGGTAGAGGGATGCCTGGTTGCAATAACAACATTACATACTTGGGAGGCTGGTCAAATGCTATCAACTTCTGCTGCTTAATCGTCACACAAGAAGGCATGGAGTTGACAGGTTCAGGTGGAGGGCCTTTCCCTGCTGCTGCTGCTACAGAAGATTCTCCCAAAGGGGCAGTCTGAGCGAAGGATCAATGCTTATTTGGAGAAGTTCAGGATACCAGACTCTCCATACCCAGTCTGGAGCCACAAGAATGACTTGGGCCCGGTCGCTCCTGATCTTCCAGCAGTGTGGGCAGGAAGGGTATGGGCAGAAAGGCATATAGGTTTGAGCACCACTCTAGACGAAAAGTGTCTCAGAGCAAGAGTTGGCTTGGAAACTTCAATGCACAAAACTGCTGACATTGCACACTCTCCGCAAAGGTAAACGGATCAAAGCAAAGCTCGTCCTACTGCAGGAAGAGACCGTGCGGCACCTCCGGATGGAGACACTGTTTGTGATTCGCTAGGCATCGAGAGCTAAGTTCATCCACCCTGGTTTTCAGAGAACATGATAGGTGTTGAACCCCTATGAATATGCCCTGCTGTTCCAGCCATGTCCAGAGATGCAGAGCCTTATGATAAAGGGTCAACGACCCCCACCCCGCCCTGTTTGCTGCAGTACCACATGGCAGTGGGGTTGTCCATGAACACTATCAAATCTTCCCTCTCTCTTCTCTCATTCAGAAAACTCTTAAAGACCCATCTCTTCCCACCCCTATGTTAGGTTGCTCTGTTTTCCGTTTTCTCCTACCCTGTCTAGCAGCGCCAGGAAGCTTCGGCGTTAGTGCGCTTTACAAATGGCACCTAACATAACTTGAAACCGCTTTCTCTGGTTTGAATGAAAAAAGGCTTTCAATGGCAAGCGAATCGCTCAGAGCTCCAGCCAGTTGATGTTGAGTCCGGAATCTGCCGGAGACCACAGTCCTCTGATCTCCACCTCTCCCAGAAGGCCGCCCCATCCCAGGAGTGATCCATCGATCGCTATTGTGTGATCTGGGTGGGGAAAGAAGAGGGGTCTGCCTCTGACCCAATCGCGGTTGGTCAGCAACCACTGCTGATCCTGTGCAGTTCCCTCCGAGATCTGGACCATGTCGAAGAGATTCCCCCGATGCTACGCCCACAGGAACTTCAGGTTCCACTCCAGAGCCCGCTGTTGTCATCTGGCATGTGTCACAAGCAGGATGCAGGAAGCCATGATGCCCAGCAGCCTGTCATTCTCACCGAAATGGAGGATAGAGGCTGAAATGTCAATACCATAGCCTGAATATTCTAGACTCTCATTTGGGAGGATAAACCCATAACTGCACTGTGTCTAGAACAGCTCCAATGAAAGGGAGCGTCTGAGAGGGAGTCAGGTGTGACTTTGGCACGTTATTAGTGAACCCCAGTGAATGTAGGAGTTTCATCATAGTCTGGAGGTGGGAGATAACAGCCTGGGGCGAGCCCGCCTTCAACAGTCAGTCATGGATTTAGGGAAGACTGGCACCCATGATCTGCAGCGATAGGTTGCGACCACCTCCATCACCTTGAGGAACACCTGAAGGGCATTAGTACGGCCAAAGGGGAGCACAGTGAGCGGAAAGTGCTCATAGCCTACCGTAAACCGCAGATAGCATGGATGGCCATGCAAAACAGGAATGTGAAAATAGGTGTTCTGCAAGTCCAATGCTACCATCGAGTCTCCTGGGTCCAGGACAGACCAGACCTGAGCGAGGGTGAGCATCTTGAACATTTCCTTTCTGAGGAAGTAGTTGAAGGCTTGTAGATCCAGGATAGGGCAAAGGCCCTTGTCCTTTTTCAAGACCAGAAAGTAGCTGGAATAACTACAGCTTACTTCTGACACCAGAACCCGCTCTATGGCTCACTTGGCCAAGAGAGTCATGACTTCCTCATGAAGCAAAGTCAGGTGATCCTCCATCAGCCAGTCGTAAGATGGAGGCATGGAGAGAGCAGGGGTCTTGCAAGGGAGGGAGTAGCCCCTTCAGACTCTCTGAAGAACATACCTGTCCGACGTGATGTTCTGCCAGTGGTGAAGGTGATGACTGACCCTGCCACCAACTGGCTGCCCATTAGGAAGGTTTGGAAGCGGAGGCTGCATGGGGAGTGGTGGACTGATCAGACCTCTTGCTGCCGGAATAAGGGTGTCAGAACGAGGAGCATCCATGTAGAGGTTGCTGAACATGCACTTTCTGGTGGCTGAGGTATGGCTGACAAGGCTGAAAGCCCCTTCCTTAGCCAAGAAAGGCAGACAGGGGACATGTAGCCACTGAGAAGCCCAAGGACTTGACCGTAGCCTTTTAGATCTGCAAAGCGCTCCTTCCCTATCTTTCTTCACTTCTAACCCTTCAGAATTAGGCTGAAGAACCGAGCTAGGACCAATGGGTTCAGTCTGCATCAGTAGGCACCGCTCGGTCTCCAGTTTGTTGGGGATAACAGTAGGGTTGGCGCAGCTGGTGGGCGCAAGGAGTCTTGGCATGGAGGCCGGCACCAGTGAAGGTCCCAGTGACACGACAGTCAGTCCGGATCCCTTAGTGGATCAATGGGGGGGGGGGGTCATCAGCAACGGGGCCATTGGCGCAGAACCAGATGGAGCACCCCTCTAAGCCTCCGGGGCCTAAAGCATGCCTATTGGGTTAGGCCGCCCAAAGGTGAGGCCCATGATGTCACAGAATGCTTTGAGCTAGGCGGGGTCACTCCAGCTCCCAGGAAGGTGAGGAAATGCAGAGCAGACCCAGGTGTACTATCAGCCAAACGAGGCCTAGAACACAGTTAATTCTCCGTCGTGTCAACCAACCGATGGGGAGAAGTTGAAGCACGCTTAGACTGCTTGTATTTTGTTTATGCTTCTTACCTGACAGACTTGAAAACTTCAAGTGGGAGGTCGAAGAATTAGGGCTCCCGGAGTGGTGACTGGACTTTCTTCTGGACTGGGACAAAGAATGAGACCTCCAGGGTGAATGACGCAGTACCGAGCGCCGGGCCGCAAGTAGCTTTAGGGACCGCTCCCTCAAAGCTTTCGGAGCCATGGCCTGGCCGAGTTGTGGTCACGCTCCAGGCACCAGACAACCCAGATGTGGATCCTTTACCGACATGGGGCAGTGACAGGCCAGACAAATCTTCTTGGCCATCCTAAACACCAAGTCAGAAAAAACATCGGATCCAGTCGGAACCTGGGAAATTCAAAGGTAAGGAATCTGCAGCTAGATGTCTATCTAACAAGTTTTAACAATGATACAATCAAATGAGCAAACTAAAGCAGCAACACAGGTCACAAATGAGAATTCGAATACGACCCCAGCTGTGCTTAGAGCAAAGTTGCGTCTGAGTTGAGGATAAGGCACAAGGTGTGACATCCTGAGGATCAGCCAGGTGTGTCATGAAAGGAGGATTGGGCTGAAAGTGTGTCATCGAGAGGAAGATCAGGCAGACTCTGCATAATTCAGAAGAGTATCAGGGCAGCAGGCATGAGGACATATTCTAGTGCTTGGAGGCAAGTGATGAGAAAGAACAGAAATAAGATGGGTCACCCTGCGAAGAAGGCCTGGTTAGACTAGCTCAGAGGCACCGCATGAACTATGAGAGGGTTTAAGACAGGTTAGGGAATAGGGGTTGAGGGTGGCAAGACCACCAACATTTAAGAACAATACAGAGGAAAAAGTATTAAGAAATATGAGTGAAAGGGAAGCAGTCTGGAAGAAGCAATAAAGGATGATGATTCAGCAGAGAGAGGTAGCCTAAAGAGAAGATGAATAAGGAATTAAAATCAGATTTTGTAGAGGAGAGATGGAAAGTAGGAAGTTGTTAAGACATCAGGAGAGAAGAGGAGTGAAAAGAGGAGTGCAAATCTTTTGGATGTTTTATCATTGGTTCGGACAACTAAAGGCACCAGAAGAGACTACACTGAAAAAGGCAAAGGATAAATCCAAGTGGGGGAAAAAACCCAGAACCAAAATTATCCCCTGAGCAATGACTCCCGTGGTAGGAAAAGTAAGAGCACAAACATTAACCTATTTCCTTGATGCTTCACATAATGCCACATAAAGGAGTACTTCCCAGCGTGTAGTGCTGTAGATACACATCCTCTGCATATTACAGCCATCTAGTATTGAGTTTGGAGGTTTGCAAAATATTTTTCTTCAAAGAAGTCTTTTGAGTCATAGGTATGGTGTGGTTCATCCCTTAGATAGCAATGCACATCGGCGCTGGCTCCATTGTTAGATTATTTTGCACAGCAGATGCTGTGTTATATTATGCAGATTTGTATAGAGCACCTATATCCCAAGAGGTATCCAGGAGCAGAACTGGTGCGTTTATGAAGTCGCCTTACTGCAGAAGCGGGATAACATCCTTCATGTGAAAGTGTTCCGAAAAGATTTACCTGTTAAGGGGCCTCTGGTCTAGTATTGGCTTTAGGGAACTGTCCTTGGGAATAAGGAAGTATAGAAAGTAGACCCCCCCCCCCCCGGTGTCTTGGAGCTGGGAACTTGTTCTGTGCCCATTTGAGGAGGAGCACCCAAACCTACTCTTGTAGTAGGAACAGGTGCTCTGGATTGAGATTGTGAGCATGAGATGGGATGGGAGATTTGTGGGGTAAAGGTGAGCTTGAGGCAGTAGCTGTGTTCAATGATAGATTGAACCCACAGATCTGAGGGGATTTCCTCCCACCAGGTAATACATTTCTGTAGCCTTCCCCCGATAGATGTGATTACGGTGGGGGTCAATATTTTTGAGGTACAGGCTCCTTTGGAAGGAGTACTTCTGATTTGTCCCTTGGAGTGGTTTCCCCGGAACGTATCCTGCGTGTATCCTCTGCTGGTGGTAGGCCTATTGCTGCCGCTATTATGACAGTTTGGCCAGCCCAGAACATTTTGGACCACCAGCCTTCTTAGGGCCGCCGGGATCTAAAGGGCATTCATGGTCCTGGATTTCCAACATCTCATCAACCTGCGGGCCAAAGAGGCATACCCAGTCAAAAGGTAGGTTGATGACATGTTGGATTTCTGACTTGAAGCCGAAGATTCGCAGCCATGAGTGGTGATTAAGGATAATAGAGGTGTTTAACTCTTTGGCGCATTTGTCAGCTGAATCCAACACACACACCATAAGGTGACGTTAAACCAGCTTTCCCTCGTTTAAGTACTCCTCCTCCCTCTTTCTGTACTCTTAGAGATGCTACAGTAGGACTTTCTTCTCCTCCCATTGGGTCCCATACCATGACAAGAGGCCCACCGAACTGGCAATACGCCCATGGGTAGCAGCACAGAATCAATGCACTTACTTTCCTTGACAGAAGGAAAGCGTTGCCTGTAGCTTGGCCTGCAGCTCGCTTATGAGAGGTGAGACCATCAGTGAGTCCATGGGGTCATGCCCTCTGATGTACAAGTGGTGAGAGGGAGATGGTTTACATTTCTTCTCTCTGCTGGGTCTTGCTACCTGGGATTTTACTAGCTCTCCAAAGGTTCCTGTGGTGATTTTAGTCGTGCCTTTTAGCATTGGGAGAAACTGGAGGTAATTCGGTCCTGGATAGTGTCTCCACCAGGAAGTCATCATCCTCAGGCTTAACATGCATATCTATCTTATGGTATGCCGCTACACGCTGAATAAACCTGTGGTATGCTGTGAAGTCATCTAGTCGGCTTTGAATGGATGCTCGAGGTCTGGGTCTCCTTGTAGTTCTACATCATAATCCTCCTATGTATTGTATGTGGAGCCTTCAGCTTCGAAGAATGCTTTGGCATCTCAGCACCGAGACGTCTCTTCGAACTCTAAGACCAATGGGCATTGAGGCGCTTGGCAGGATCCAGTCTGTGCTGACTAGAGTATATGGGAGGTGCCAGAGGTTTAGGCATGGGGCTGGATACCGGACCCCCTGGGGGGCCGTGCTCTGCTTCGGCGTATGGACTTAAGTGAACATCGGTTTCGACTGTACTCCCAACTCTCGGCGAGGACTTGGTACAAGGACTGGTGTCCTCTGGGGTACACGGAGCACCTTTGTACACATGTTTTCCCCCTTCTAGTTTGGAAGAGTCTAAGCCAATGACCTTTGGGCTGGGCGATGGCCTGGAACAGCTGAAGACCTCTTCCTCCTCCTTGGTCCCAAGTGAGTCAATTTCGCTAAAGAGGTCTGACATTGCCTACATCGGTCGGTGCAGCTGGGTGTGAGCCTTTTTGCACATGAAGGTCAAACAGAAGATGCAACAGGTGTCAGACGCGGGGGAGGCCGGCACAGGGATATTTGGGGTGGCGAGGACAGCTTTTCCTAAAGTGGGTAGAGTACATTACCTTCTACGCCTCTACATTTTCTGGAGTAGGTAAGGAAAGTGGCATGGCCCTGGTTGGCAGGGCGCATATAGGGTTGTCTTCAGTGGTGGTGTCCGAAGTACATCAAGCGAGAAGAGGAAAGGGACGACTACTGAAGCAGAAATCTTCTTGGCGATAGGAATGGAAAGAAATGGGCTTCAGAGCAACGAACATACAGAATCAAATGTATCATGCTGGGAACACTGTCAATGCACATCTGAATCAGATGGTGGGTTCTAACAATGAAACGAGTGCCCATGCACATTGATAATTGAGGGCGGAGTCACATCATACCGCGTGACTCAAAAGACTACTTAGAAGAAAAACAAGTTGCAAACGTTCCAGCCCAAAACTAGATGGCAAGAGTAAGCAAAGCATGTGCATCTACAGCCACACATGCTACTAACACATTTAGTAGAAGAAATATGCTGATTACTGGAGGAGTGTGGGATGTGAACCGGGAGGGGCTTCATAGTCCTCTAGTGGGGTAAAGGAGCTAGGGAAATGACACCAACACCAATTCTAAATTAACACACCGAAATCGTCAGACAACTTGTTCATCCTCTATATTTGAAATTAAACATTCCTCCTTGTCCTACACCAATAAAAACTGTTCACCTCACAAAAGTACATCTTCCCAACCACATTGATTTAGCTGCTTGCCCCCATTATATTGACTAAAGGGCAGCAGGGAGTTCACCTTGACGTCTTCCCAGAGGTCTTTCTCCTCCTTTAGGACTCTGCTGGTATGCAGGGGAGTTTGAGGAACTTGCATGGATTGCTGTAGGAAAGAAAATGGGGTTGGAAAGCATTATTAGACCTCCTTATAAAAGGTATGCAAATTCGAATGGCCAGATTCTGACAATCATATCAGCAAGAGTAAAAAAAAAAAAAACGGCCCTCTCCAGCTTTGGCAGAGCATGTAAAACAGGCTGGAGCTGAGGCCGACTTTCCATGTGTAATTTAAAAATCATTTTTGCAAAATTATGCATTTCACAACACAAAGTGTGGGCAAACACCTGTACTAACCATTATCCATGGGTGGTTCATAAACTCTGTAATGGTCATCCGTTGTGTCGGCTCAGTCTTCAGAAGGTTCCGGATCAGCTGTTTCACTGAAATAAAAATAGCATAAGGGTTAATGGCAAAGAGGGAGAGCAGGCTTTTGCCAAGCTGACTACAAGCTGGATATGGACAGGGAACGAACCCAGGACTGCTTTCAGAAATTAGAGTGCCCCAATGGTAGGACCTCACAATCCTCCGTTAAACCAGTTTAAACGAATGAAGCATTAGCCCAGAACAGACCTTTATTTTTATAAACATAAAAGTGGCAGTAGACAATTACCAGAGAACCAAATGGCTATATACCCACAACTATAGCGGTGTAATTCACTATGGAAAGACTAGAAAGAAATTAAGAGTTCTACGCCAAGTGTTTCGCCATTTGTAATCTATGATGCTGGTCATTGTGCAGTATGACATGCCTTCAGAAACTATCATAACTAGCAGTCGGACCTTTCTGCAGTTCTTTCTGCAGTTCAAAAGCGCGATAAGAACCCACAATTTTAAGGATATTAATTTTAAAGTTTTTTACATACGCAGTCAATATTTATTACATTTTTAATCAGAATGGTTATAAGCATTCTGACAATGTTTTGTTTAAGCTACAGCCAGCATTAGTTGTATGAAAGAACTCATGTCATCAATTTTCCAAAATAGCACAGCAAGTATAGAGAGAGCTTTGGGACAGTCATGTCAGCCACAGGCTTTCGTATGTTATCTATGGTTTGCAGATGCTTGGATAGGCCAAGGCATTTCATGTACGATTATAATCTCCCACCTGTGTTCCCATGTGTAGTTTGCAATTGGTAGCTAGGGTGAATGCTTAGCAATATTTACTTTGACAAGCCAACATCTGAATTGCCAATGAACGGCTTTTATGTTTAGGAAGGAAGGCCTGTTTAGTGAAGAGAAGAGAACTGTGTCTTTAACGGCATCGCTGAGGCGGCTATTCGGCCGCAGCGCCAAGGGGGCGGGGCGGCCACGCGGCGGCCGCATGCTGGTGACGGAACAGCTCCGTCACCAGCCGCGGTTGGGCTGTTCTCATGACGGAGCGGTTCCGTCATGGCCCTGCCCGCTCAATGGAACGCCCAGCGCAGGCGCGGAATCCGCGCCGCGCAGGCACGGCGAGCAGGCCATGACGGAACCGCTCCGTCATCAGCACAGCTCCACCGCAGCTGACGGAGCGGTTCCGTCATCAGCATCGAACGGGTTAAGAGACGCTAAAGTATCCAGCCACTCATGAACATTTGTTTAATTTTACTATGGTAACTTGTTGGATTTACAACTTTTTTCGCTCACAGGACGAATGCACACGTTTTCTTAAAGGTGAAACTTAAATATTGGCCCTTTGTTTAACACGTCTACTACACAGAAAATTGTTGTCTGTGCCTTTAAGTTCACCACTTACAATGCAAGATATATCTTGGACTTCCTTTTCTGAACCCTCTTCTTTTAGGGAAGAGACCAATTCTGCTAATGCATTCCTTTCCCAGGGTTCATAACGTTGTAACCTAAAATGCTGCCTCAGTATGAGATTTTCAGTTTAGGACACCTAGCATGAAATCAATGAGGAACAACCCACTGTCTGAAAATGGTAAAGCTATGCGTCAAGGATAAAACAAAGGTTGAAATGCCAGACCGGACTGCTTTTCCAATACTTGCTTTAATTACATAGGGTGAATTTAATAAGAATATTGGATTAGGCAAAATTTCCGAAAAATGGTGCATTGGGTCAGTTAGGAAATCTAAGAGCTTTCTGAACCCAACTTCCATGACGGACCATGATCATGTTTCTCAACCAGAGATTAAAACTCAAGTAGTAAGTAAGCACCCAACAATACCTCACAGGAGATAATTGGAGTTCGCTAAATAGGTTTGAACACCACATCGCATAGAAAAATGAAAAAATACTTTAGCTAAAAAATGAAGTTGCCACCGCAAAGCATGGACTACAAAAAAACTAGCATCCAAGTTCAAGCCAACTTTGCTACAGTTTTGTTGAAAATTAGTACGGTTTGGTGAACATTATCTGCGCCATCTTGCCTCTTCCCCTGATGCCACACTTTTTTTCGTGCGCACCCGCCATTTTAAGATGCCCTGATCAGAGCGAACCCTTTTGCATGCCGCTGGCCCCTGAAATAGCCCTTCGCCCTCACTAAGCCTGCACGCTGACCAACCCCCTGCTTGCACCTGCCTTGAATCATAAACCCCTCTTCGGCGCTGCTCTGCCCCAGGCCCTCATCCTGTTCCCAGCGCGACACCTCCCTTCTTCCCTTTCATGATCCCCGGCCCTTAGATGCAAACCCCCTTTTTTCCCCGTGTGCCCGTTTGTCTTCCCCGTTCCCAGGCCGACACCCAGCACTGCCGATACCATTCCTTGCCCCTCCCCGTGCAATAGAAAGCTTCCCCCACCAAAGGATCCCCGGGTTGATCAAAGCCCCCACTCCATGAGATCCGATCAAACCCCCCACATTCCGCGAATCGGCGGAATATCCAGCTGCGCGATACCCATCACCTGTTGTGACTAGGGTGGGGACTTCAACTGTAAATGTGTGTGGGAACGGGCCCAAAGGGGAGTTCCGGAAATGTCTTTTCCATACATCAAAGCTTTAACATGAATATGTAATCTGCAATAAAGTCATAAAACAGTGTATAAGAGGCCAGGCCTCAGAAATGTAGCTAGAGCACCTCAGAACGATATCTTCTGCCCGTTTTGTTGTGTTCTCCTCCGGAGAGAATAAAAAACCTTGTTTCCTGCCTTCCAGTCTCCAGCGCCTGCCTCTTCATTGATTAAATAACTAGAGGGTCACAGAGGCAATACCGCCGGGCAAATACCGATTGTCCCCGACCCGTCTCAGGTTTAACAGTTTTAGTTTTGGCTCATGGTGCAATATCAGTATCTTTCAAGAATCCAGTGACAGCGTTAAGAAACAATACCAGGAATAGAGATCCTTCCAATAGCTCTAAAAACACCTACTATATTTCAGCAAGCTCCTGGAATTACCTGGGTTGGCGTCGGTCCATACATCCTACTCTGTCCCATAACACATACCTCAATCGTACAGGAGACAAATCAGTGATCAAATGCCGACTGGAGATGCAATAGGATTGCCCAGGGCAGTATTTCAGCTTCCCTACCTTCCTCAGATACCTCAGACCATTCTGGGTTAGGAAACTCGTACTGGCCCATCCGGATCCGCTTCTTCATGCCCGGAGAGATGGCCAGGCCATGGTTGGAGTAGAATGGTGGGTATCCACAGAGCCTGCAACAAGGAAGAAAAAAGATACCAAGTCTTTGGGTGGAACATTGAGCTTTATTCAGAGGCTCTGATGACACAGCCCTTTCCACCGCGATAGTAGTGCTATTTCAAGTGAAAGTTGCAAAGTACGGAGAGACCAATGCTTCAAAGTTGTCTGCACTAAATACTTCCTACAGGTATTCGTCAAGTTGTTAAGACAGCTATAGTTTTAAGTTATGCTATATTAGCATGTTTCTAAATGATTGCATTAGCTCTCCTACCAACACATGGCTATGGCAGGCAAGTACATTAGTTACTTACCTGTAACTCCAGTTTTCAACTGATTATATATTCCATGCATCTACATGCTGGAGTCATTCCTACTAGTCAGGTAGAGAGTCCCAGGTAACTTTAAAATAGCAGTAAACACTGTTAAAATGGCGATAGGCTTCAACAAGTGTTTGTATAGTATCACATTCACCTCAAAACCATACTGCAGCCAATAAAGTGGAGGTGCTGAGTAGTACATATGCTAAACGTAAGCCTCTGAACTGGGAGGAGATGGGATCACACATGAATATATGAACAATGTCTTCATACACAAGGAGAGAGAGAGAACTTTTTTTTTTTAATGGGCTCTCCCGATCTATTAAACTGTACCACACAGAGTACGCTAGCCCAATTATCAATCGGTCCACTATATGGGCATTCCTACCAGGTCCTACAGGAATATCTTTGATATTAGAGGAGACACCTCACCCGTCGTATGGTGGCATACTTCATCATGGGCACCTTCTCTCACCCATCACGGATGGATCGCCTAAAAAAACACTTAATCAGATTTAACAAATGATACATATAAAATAACTGAAGGATTCTGAAACATTATAATTATTTTTATATAAAGTGTGCGACTACGGGGAAATGCCCTTTTTCTATGGACCAATGAAATG
Source organism: Lissotriton helveticus (assembly GCF_964261635.1). Lineage (NCBI taxonomy): Eukaryota > Metazoa > Chordata > Amphibia > Caudata > Salamandridae > Lissotriton > Lissotriton helveticus. The sequence goes on from NC_136065.1 coordinate 1,530,761,239, forward strand.
TGAATAGGAACTGCATTGGGAATAGGCTATGATTGTTCTCCTGCTTAAGAAACCTGCACTGGATCCAGCCCCTCTCCTAGCTATCGCCCTATTTCCCTTCTCCCAACTGTGGCTAAGGTTCTTGAAAAACATTAACAAACAACTATCTGACTTTATGGAACAGAATGATCTCCTTCACCTGTCCCAATCTGGTTTCAGATCTTCTCACAGCAAGGAATCAGCGCTGGTTGAAATATCCGAGGCCATTGGTGAAACCTTAGATGATGGGGCAGTGCTGCCCTGATGCTTCTGGACTTGTCGGCTGCGTTTGCTACCGTCCCGCATGCCCTGCTCCTGGCCCGCCTTTGGGATATCGATGTGGTGGGGTCAACTCGATACTGGCTTAAATCTAATTTGGAGGATAGAACTCAGCAAATCTGGATTCTGCCTTTGGCGACTGCCCCCCTAGAAGCGGACTATGGGGGTTCCTCAAGGCTCTGTATCGAGCCCTCTGCTGTTTAATATCTACATGTACCCCCTTATTAAGCTATCCGAGAATTTGGGAGCCAAAGTCATCTCGTATGGTGATGATACTCAGCTCCTCTTCACCTGGAACAATAATGAGTCTAGTCCTTCCTGTGCAAAAACTTGCCTGACTGCAGTCTTTCAGTGGCTAACTTTAGCCCAACTAAAGTGCGAAGAGGACAAAACAGAGATGCTCCTCTTTGGTAACTTATCCCGCAGTTTTGACGCTCTTTTTGGCTGGATGAGTCCCCGTGCTGTCGCCCCACGGGGGTGGCTACTAAGAACTTGGGTATCTGGTTCAATGAAAAATTGTGTTTTGGCCCTCAGATTAAAAAACTATTGGTAATATGCTTTGGTATTCTGAAGGCACTGAAAAACAGTCTTACCGGTACCCCCTACCCCCCCACCCCCCGCTACAGCAAGAAAAATGGTCATCGTAGCTCTGATCACATTCCACAGTGACTATGCTAATGCACGGTATGTTGGTCTGCTTGGCTACCTTTTGAATAAACTTCAAGTTGTTCAAAATGCTGCGGCCAGACTACTTCTAAACCTCCCTAAGAGGTTTAGCGTTCGGCAACACCTGCGTAACCTGCATTGGTTGCCGGTGAAAGAGGTTGAAATTTAAATCTCTGGTAATTGCTCATGCCGCTCTCAATGGGCATGGGCCTGACTATCTGGGAACAAGATTTAGGTTCTATGCTCTGGATAGGCAGTTGCGTTCTACCACCAAGCTTATGACATGTGTTCCTAGGTTTCACAAGCAGAGGATCAGTGGCAGCTCCCTCTCATGGATTGTTTCTGCAGCCTGGAATCAACTATACGTGGAGTTGCGCGCTGCATGATACGAAGGTTTTCATAAAGAGACTTAAGACACTTCTTTTTAGTTTGCTTCTTATTTAAACTCCTGCAGGGCTATTGCCGGGACACTCCACTGGAGTAGCTGTGCAGGATACAAGTGCTGTTTAACATAACATAAGGTAAGTCAGGGTGTTGTGAAATTCCTGGGGAGCAGGACCCGTTAACCTGTCCCGAAACTGACTTGTTGCCACTCCATGTACAGGACGGGAAGGGCTCCTTTAATTCTTCCTGGAAAGTGCGGGAGGAGGAGCCAGGAGGAGTGATGTCAGACTCTGCCTTCCAATCTGTAAAGGATGCTGACGAGGAAGAACCCGGACACAGGCACGGGTAGGCCAGAGGAGCTGGTAGAGAAGCTGAAAAAGAGAGGAGGAAGCTAGAGAAGCCACCGAGTTAATGCCGAGGAGCCAGAGGTCCTGAAGAGGAACCGGAGGATCCAGGGAGCAGACCTATGCCAGGAGGCCACCTACCCCATCCGTCGCCCTGCCACTCACCAGGAGGAGAGTGGCTGGAGCAGGTACATCGTAGACTACAGGGGCTCTCTAAATCAGTGGGAGGGAATGGGTAAAGCTTTGAGGGGTGGACACTGCTTTCTTCACCAACGTCACGGAGGAGAGCGGAGCTCCAAGAACCCCAGCAAACCCTTACACGGGCAACCAGAGGACAGAATCCATGTTCACAGGAGAGAACTTTCTTTTGACTTTTGAAAATAAAGACAAACCACACAACAAACCAGGCATCCGTTATCCTTCTTTACGGGCAGAGTATCCTCAAAATATAAACCTCCCTTCCCGGGTACACGACACAGGGACAGATACAAGAAAGTATGCACTATCCTTCTTTGCTATACATGCTAGGCGAATTGCGCTCAGTATGCATGTGCGGAGTATACTCAATGAATAAGAGGCAAGTATGCACACATGCACTTGGTGAGGGATGCCACTTGTTAGTATTAGAAATTGCAATGATCACAAAAAACAAAATAAAAAACTGGTGAATTACTAAAAGTACCTTTTTTCTAAATAAAAAGAAACATATTGATGTATTTCTACATGTGGATTCCACATACAACTAAAGAGAACAGGTAGGAGAGCCTTATGCCCCATTAACTTCTAGACTCCTTCAGGGTGAGGGGGTTATAGGCAGGGAGTTTTATAGCCATAAAGGAAGCCTAGTGACACATATGGGAGTAAGATTTTGACTGAAACATGCAGTCTAATTCACTGATGGATTCAGAAACCATTTTGTTTCACTAAAACATCGTTAAATATAATTTTTTTAAATTATAACATGGATATCCACTTAAAGAAAATTAGGGATTATTTATAGTCGTTTAACTAACCCTGCAAAAAGTTTCAGTAAAAATTCTTTATTACGAGCTCCTGAAAAAATCTCCTCAGATTTGGCTGAGCCCATCCGGGTGGTGTGACGAGGCACCCATGATGAAGCACACCGTCTTTTGTCAGATGAGGTGTATCCTCGAATATCAAATAGATATTTCTGTAGGACATGATAGGAATCCCCATATAGTGGACTAATAGATAGTTGGGATATCATACTGTGGTATAGTAATATATGAACAATACCAACCCTGGAGAATTGGATTTACATTTAAGTCAATATTTACTTCTCTGGCATTGGAGCTTTCATTTACTCATTTGCTTCAATCATAACATTCATAACATTTGAATAAAGCAGGAAGCAGGCTCACTTTTATTGAAAACGTTTGTAAAGAAGTGACTGCCTCACTGCAGAAAATGGAAGCTGCATTCATACCCAGGTATAGTGCTTGTTGAACATGTGCTTGCTTATCCATGTGGCTGCTCAGTAAGTGTCTTGTAGTGGCAGGCCATCATAAAGTGCAGCAGTTGTCATAATGCTTCTGGTGGAATGAGACCTCACTACACAGGAGTGAATGCTTCGCATAAGGAGATGCAGGCTGGCAGCATGCTATGTCCCACTTGGACAGTGGCAGCCTCCTCCAAGATGGCTGAAAGACTCAAACATATGGTCTGATTTAAGTCTTTTGTCTTATCCATGTACAATCTAATGCATCTGCCGACCAAGGGCAAAGATTTTTCTGCTGACGTCAGATTAGGGAAAAATAATTCAACAGAATGGGTTCAATCAAAGGAAAGTTGGTCGGGACATTGGACATAAAATTCGGGTTTCTTTGTAGGATTACCTAGTCTTTTGTAAATGAAACCCAAGTACCTTCTATGGTAAATTTTATTTATTTATAATGTTTTATATAGCTCGAACATGATCCCGAGCGAAATCAGAGAGCTTTACAATCGTGGGGAAAGGAAGGTAACAGTTGCAGAACAAGTGTCAAATAGGAATACAGACAAGAAACACATCAAAATAGAACGCATAGGAAAAGAACGATTACAAGTACACTGGGTCAGCAAAATATTAAGAAAATAACTGGTTCATATCGAGATGGAATAGTATCCAGCGCAGGGTTTTAAGGTGCAAGTCCAATGCATTAGAGCAGACGATCGAACAACCTATTAAGGTAAGAACTTGTTCATAAGGAATCTTTTTACTTCTAATTTAAAGGTAACCATGGAGGAGATTCTACTTATTTCAGGTGGGAGAGAGTTCCAGATCTTTGGAGCGGAGCCGGAGAAAGATCGGTGGCATGCTCTTTTTTTGCTAAAGATCCAAGGTTTCAGGAGGAGAGAGTTGGCACTCCTAGAAAGTCTACCCCCTCCGGATAGTTCTAACTTTTACGCTAGATAATTGGGGTTTTTTAAATGGATGGCTTTGTATGATAGGCAAGCAATCTTTAGCTGTATTGTTGCTTCGTGGGCAGCCAATTTAGGGATTTCAAGACTGGGTAGATGTGCGCATTTCTTTTGGTACCCGTAACCAGTCTGGCCGCCGCATTCAATGAGGCCCTTAATGGGGCCAAGGTATATTTGGGGAGACCACAGAGCGTAGTACTGCCATAGCCTAGTCTTGGCAAAACAAGCGCTTGGACCACATGTTTGAAGTCCGCTTGAGGGAGGAAAGGTTTGGGATTCCAGAGTATCCTCAACAGGTGGTTAGTTCCCTTGCACACATTGCTAATATGAGTCGTGTTCAAGCGCTTGTCCAGAGTGATTCTAAAGGGATTTAGCGGAGTCGATAATGAGGAGGGAGCAGTTGAAGGCGGTGAGGTGATTCATCCAGAGGTCTGGCATAGGAGTGTGATTTGGAGGGTCATTGACCAGGGTGCTCTGCCTCTGCTGTGTTTAGTCTGTGTCATAGGCAAGGGGGTGGTTCAAAGTAACGATGAATCCGTGATCCGTGTCCGGTGGCATCAGTATCCCGCCTGGTGAGGTAGAGTCTACCTTTGGTTACCCTTAACTCAAGGGAACTTACTCTTTCAATTACTAGGTCCTGACATGGACTGGGAAGAATTGCGTATCTCATCTTATGACCTTGGCGGGAGTACAGCACCCAGCAATCGCCCTGAAGAAGCCCATGTTTGGGCGAAAAGCGTTGCCTGTCCACTTATGAAAATCCAGCACTTGCGTAATAAAGACAAACCAAAGCTGGACTCAATTTTTTTTAATACGATACCCTGTAATTTTTGTATTTACATGTTGCCTCTCATACCCCTTGCATGAACCTATGTAACCCATCACAGAGGTATAAGGAGATTTAGCACCTCTATAACATGGGACCAGTCTTTTGGAGAAACTGAGCACAAGTAACCAGAATCCAATATCACTAACACCAGCAGAGCTGGCAGTCAGCACTGACCTGTATGAATACAGTTTTGTATGGGTCCTACTAATGAAAGCTTAGGGGTGTTGTAATGGCGGACGGCATTAACTAAACTGTGGTGGGTTTGTACTTGGAGGTATGGATTAGTGCACTTGTGTGGGTATAGAACTGTTGCGCTTGAAATAACAAGATCCAATAACAAATAAATGCTATAAATTAGGCGGTCACAAGTGAGTTCATGAACAGAGGAAGGTTGTGTGCATGTAGAGGGGTCATGAGCAGTAAGCTTCGTCAAGATCGATATATGTTGCTGCCTCACCCTCCATGCATTATTGTAAGCCTGATAAACTTGTGCAGACATTAACTATGACCCCCCTCCCTCATGGGGCAATATTTCAAAGCCAGTCCTGCTGACAAGCACTCTTGCCCATGGGAAATATGGACATACTAACTTGAAAATCTGGCCGTCCTCACACAATGCTATCGGACATTGACATAGCTACCAAATGTCCATGCCAGCCTCCATACCTGCAATGAAGAGGGCAAAGCAGGAAATGCAAGGTGCTATTCAACCACACTGAAGGCAGTCGCTCCCCAGAACAATCCAGATTAAGCCTCCTTAGAATGCAGAATATAAATATGGATTCACACTGCCCACAAGCAAAGCTGCAAACTGAACCAGCAATCGTATCCCAGCCGCCTTTAAAGACCAGTAGGGGCAGCTATTCCTTACTACATCAGATCTCTAAGCTCTTGGGTTCCAACCAATCCTCCTTAATACAACGTGAGGAAATGAAATCTTAATGTGCAAGAGACCCAAAGGTTCACTTGCTACCTATCCTCCTTCAAAGAGGCAAATGGTGTACAGCACAGCAGTAACTAATCTTTCCCCTGCCCCAAAGGCACATCCCTGGTACTCACAGAATATACATGATGACGCCGAGGGACCACATGTCACAGGACTTGTCATATTTCTCCGGGCCCAGCACTTCAGGGGCTGTGAGACAGAAAGAGAAGGTAGAAATGAAGGGTGTTACAGACACACTGTATTGAGACACAGAAGACAAACTCACCACGGTAGCACAGTTTACTATTTCAGCAAAGCACCAGGTGTTAAATGAACATTAGCTCCAATAACATCTCTTCTCAACTACCCGATCAGGTCGAATGCAGCGAGTATACGTGTGTGGCGTGAGGGTTGCACGGATGTCTGTGCTAATTCTGTGCAAGGGATACTTACACTGCTGCTGGCTGTACGGTACCGGTCTGTTAGAGAGGAGCTTGCACCAGTATTGCCTAATAAACATTCTGTGGAGAACTAAATATCTGGCTTTCTAAATCATGTGCCACTGTCCACAACAGTTCTCTGTTGGCCACAAGATGTTCAGCCAGTTCCGTTTGGTTGCAACTTGGAATTTGAATTTCTGCATAGGAAAAGGAGAAACTTCTGCAGTACCCATCACAAGCCCTAGCTTAAGTCCCCTTCATACAACTGCTGCGTGCCTTAAAATGAAAAACAGACTCACCCACATAATACGGCGTGTAGCAGGGTGTTGCCAAGGAGTTGTGTGTTGTAGTTTCTTTGGCAAAGCCAAAGTCAGTGAGCTTCAGCACAGAGTTGGGCCTCTTCGACGTGTACAGTAGGTTCTCTGGCTGTGGAAGAAGAAGTAGTGTCAGGTGTGCCAGAGAATATACTTTCACAATTGTCCTGAGCAGGGAGCTCGATGCTCCTGCATTCACACTTACACACTTGCCTCACAATATCTCAAGCAGAAGTTACTAAACATACATGCCAACATGTGAACCTATGATGCGTCAATGCTGTAAAGCAGCACACAAACTGTGCCTTCAATAAGGCTACATAACTCCAACTGATCAGTTTCCAATGAGGTAATCTAATTTACAGTTAGCACTGTATACTTTTCAAGCAGGTGGCAGCTGGGATCATATTCTTCAACAGAGCCAGAGCTAAAGAAAAGCACACCGCCTCGTTTTACTTTGTACATTTAGGCCAATACCCCACCCAGCTGTTTCCCAAATAAGGTAACGTGCAGAAGGTCACTCTGCTTCCAGAAGCTCTACTGTGTCGATTTTCAAAACAGATATACCAACCTCACTTTGAAGCAGAAGTCAGATTTTTTCTTCCCAAGCTATTGATGGCTAAAGAATTAATGACATGTTTCATGCGAGAGGACTGCTATCCTCAAAGGAGGTTGACAATTACACCATGTTCTTAATTGACTACTGTAAGAACTGGGGTTAGAAGTTGAGAAGGGTGGAAGCTCGACTCAAATAATAAAAGCAATCCTTGTCAGGGCGAAGCAGTCACTAAATGAACCTGTGGCAGCTTGGCACAAAAGCACTCAGGTTTAAATTACAGGCAATGTGCTAAGTATTTATGCAGCACACAAACAGTGATAACGTGGAAACACATAAGAAATCCCACAGCAATTCAAGAAATTAAGTTAATTTTAAACAAATAAAATGACACCAAAATGAAATACTTCCAAATCAGCAGTGCTGGAGTTATGATTGTTTATAGAAAAATAGCAACAAAAAGAACAAAGTACCAACCATGGCTATCTGCTCATGCGGGACCAGGACCCAGTACAAAGTTAAAGCCGACCTTAATTGAGTGCGGGTCAGACACACATACCAGTTCCCCCCGTCAAGGTCTACCATCAGACTTAACAGAAAATTTGAAGATTTCCTGGAGAAGGCAGTCCTCGGTGCGCCAGATAGCAGACTGTAGTATAGGAACAGACAACAGGGAGGCGATAAATTAAGTTTTAGAGGACAATGGCTGGAAAAGCGTGGAGAGGGGGGAAAGCTGGATTTTCAGGCTGATGAGGTAGTCGTCATCAATGGGGTACTGGTCATCGTCGAGCCCAGAGATGATCGCTACCTTTGGACTTTTCAGTTTTTGTAAATCTCAGATTTTTCCAACTGGACAAGGCTGTAGCCGAAGAGGGCTCCACAAGAATGGCTACAGTCGTCGAGAAGTCCCACTGAAGAGGATTTGCTGCTGTAGAAAAGAACATAGCAGGAGCTGTGGCACAGTCAATCCCATCCACTATGCATCTTCTTGGATTGGCTTGCCGGTAGGCACCGGTCCTCTGACAGTTGTCGGAGCATTTTTTGGTGACATTTGTTTTTCCCCAGAGGATTTGTGATTTTGGTAGGAGGAGGTCACTCTAGAGACACACCAAAGGTCAATGACCTAGTAGGTACCACTTGGGGGCAGGGACTCACTCCAGCAGGGACCAGCAGCAGGCAAGCAGGCAGGTTGCAGTGTCTCTGGAGCTTGTTGTGTTCCTATAGCTCACACAGAAGGCCAGTCAGTCTATTTAAAATTAAAAATCAAAAGAGACCAAGAAGTATTTTCCTACCTGCTCCCAATTGAAAGTTAACAATTATTAAATGTAATAAGGCAACACAATGCAAGTCTGTGGAAGGGGTAGGCCTTAACATTGTGAAAAATAGTTTTCACTACCAGGGCATGTAAGACTGAAATCGACATGTACTGCTTTTTAAATACCATGAATCCTACCCCAGGAGCTTTTAGGGCATACCACAGGGATGACTTGGTTTGTGGCACAAAATGTGCTGTGGGCCCACTAGTAGCAAGTAATTTACAGGCCTTGAGTACACAGTGTATCATTTGTTAGGGACTTAAAAGTAAATTAAATGTGCCATTTAGGATTCAGACTATGTTACCATGTTTTAGTTGGGGGGCTAGGTGGGCACAAGCATTTAAGCCCTCATTGGCAGTGGCTAAGTGCACAGAGCCCTAAAGCGAAGTGTGAAGGGAATGCGTTAAATGAATTACCACTCCGGGGAGTCAGGTATAACTGGTACATCAATGCATCAGTCAGTTATGCTCTGCACATTTAAACGAGCATGGATAAAGTCACTAAATTTAGTGTTGGCACCAATGTTTTACCTTTGAAAATACTAGCTGGGTTTGTGAGTGTTTTTCAAACCATTACAAAAACCACCTAAAGATAGCTGCCCATGTATGCACAGGTATCTGCAGTTATGCTTAGGGGGTCATCTTAGAAAGCGGTTTCTTTTTGTTAAAACATAGATGGGCATGTATGTGTGTGCTCATGCACGCCTGTGAAGCCTTCAAACTTTTTTTAGAAACGTAAAAACCATTCATACAAGATGAAAATGCATCTGCGAGCAGAGATTTGTTTTTTATATAGTGTTTCTGGGGGGGAAAGGAATTATGGATGTGATGATTGCATATAAGGCACATTAGCTGTTCATGTGGCATGGTAGAAGTGTTGGTAGAGCTGGACCCTCCTCAAAAAAATTAATTAAATGGCAAAGTCATTATTTTCATGTAAAAGCACACACTGGGCCAGCA
>NC_136065.1:1530775689-1530828189 GCF_964261635.1 Lissotriton helveticus
AACGCAACACACCTCATGTTGCAAGCACATCATCTTGGGGTTATGCGGAGAAATTGACATTTTCTGCTGCACAGATCAGCACTCCAGCACACGTAAAAACCAGTCATCTGCCACTAAACGGGACAGGAAGTGGCGAATGACTAGATCTCAGACACCCCATTCACCACATTACCAAAAGAGGTCAGACACCAGAAGGAAGCCCCACTAAGTGGGTCATTACTTGAAAAAGTAACTGTGAATGGGGGTGGGTGTAGCGGGAGGAGAGTGCCTCAGCAACCATGCTGAGGACTAGAGAGAGAGAGAGTTTAGTCAAACGAAAGATGCAACAGATAGCTGAAAATCCTAGAAGGAGACTTTAAACTGACCATTTGACCAGAGAACACTCATCTCAGTACAGCCTGGGAACTGCAGTGCGCGAGTGTACCTGGAGTATACTCAGTCTCTGACTATGAGGGACCGCCAGAAAACTCTGCAGTATTTGCCTCTGGATATTCCTGGAACTATCCCAGAAGTGTAATGTCATTCAAGGGACGAGATGCAGTATTCACCTCTTCCACCATAAAGCTATACAATGGGGCCTACAAAGTGCCAATACAGTTCTCAAGGGAATGACTCTTCCACCAAACACCAGAGAGCGAGTCAAAAACCTAGCCATTTCGCATCCTAGCCTTGGTAACACTGGAAGGAAGCTAGCCCACAGACGCATTTTATCCATCCATCCATCCAAGATGGCCCAAGAATGATACAGGGGAAAGATGGATTTGCACACTACTGTCCGCCACCCCCTAAAATAAGCCTACCCAGGAAACTACCCGCCTCTAGGGCCTACCTTGACATCTCTGTGTGCGATGTTGATGGAGTGCAAATACTGTATCGCTTCGCCGATGCTCTTCATGATGTCAGATGCCTCTGTAGGGGAGACAGGAGAGCTTGTGAGATATAGGTTTCACCACGACTGAAAAGACAGCGCTTCCGCCTGAATCTTTCTTGTAGAGAGGCTGGCGGAAGCGACCTTAAGTCCACCAGACCAGCAAACCTTATAGCGCAACCCAAAAGATTATAAACCTCTTTCGGTACAAACAAATCACAGTTTGCAGAACTTCCACGTTAGAAAAGCGAGAAGTATTGGGCAGAATCTTAAGGCAATGGTGCACGTTACCTCTTTCTGTGAAGGCCTGGTCACCTCGGTCTTGGATCCGACTGAAAAGCTCCCCGCCATCCAAACTAGTTTAAAGGAAAAACAAGGGAGTGGGGCAGAAAGATGAATCACTTTACAGCACGTTAGGCTGGCACTAAATCAACACACTTTGCAATTACTCATATAAAAAGGTATTTCATTCACCAGTTTGAAAGCACTCATTTTACTGCTCTCTGAAAGATTTATGTTTGTGATGCAGCTCGCACACAGAAGACCTCCCTCTTCCCCCCGTACCCCTCTTCCATCCCTTCAAGCACCCGACTACTACTTGAGGAAAAGGGTACAACCAAAGTGTCAGCCATGTTTAGGTAGAAACTGTGTTCCATCTTGAATGGTATGTGTAATGACAGCGCGCCTCCTGCAGGCACAACATGGTATTATTGGTTGAGAAAATAATTCCGTTCAATAAAATGAAATTTCACTGGCTGCTTAACGCTGCCCCAACAGTAGGGGAGTGGAGACCGAGAGGGAAGGGGAGAGATGGAAGTGGAAAATCACACAGGACTTCTTTCTTAAGATCAAAGGAGTAGAACATCTCATGAAAAGGCAACATTGTTATACGGACCAACCAACAACACCACAGCGAGTTATCCCTGCCAGAATCCAGCCATATGACCCAGTGCTAACAGTATAGTGGCCTAATGAGCTGGCTTATCCCTTTCTTGTAATGGCCTTGACATGTACGTGGTTGCTGTAAATCCATTTCACTGACCGGAAGGGAGGTATATTCAGACTATACCATGTGTGAGAAGTTGGCCTGATATATGATGTTTCCAATTCTGGAACCACCTTGTATCAGTCCAAACAACCCTTATGGTGTCTGGTTGTAAGTCAACCTTATTAGACAAGCTATCCTAGAGGTAGCATGGACTAAGCAGCCTTAAAGGTTTAACTTAAGAGGTCGTGTTAAGCTAGCTGTTTTACCACATACAATCCTGTAATATCAAATGAAAGGACACCACACAAGTATATATTATAAAAATATATGTATTTATTACTAAAAACAATCCCCAGTATTCTTTATGAATAAAGGGGCACAAGCGTTAAATCAAAAGCACAGTATAACATACAAAGTTGCACAATTTTGGATGAGGCCAAGGGGCCACTCAAACCATGTACTAAAAAAATGGTATAAGAGACCATTCGATCAGTGGTTAGGCCTAGGGCCTAGGGAATCGCTGGGAGCAGTCGGGACAAGCAATGCTGAAGTCGGGAAAAGCCCGCGGGATTCGGGTGCAGTGCTGAAAGCACAAGCATGCATCAATGTTAAGTCAATAGTGCGTAAAAGTTACACAAATAGAGTTTAAGGACACTTCCGCTGAACCTAGAGGAACAAAACTTAAGACACAGACCCTAGAGGTGTGTACCAGTGTGGGAACACCGGCGTTGCAATGTTACCTCACCCACAGGAAGTGGGTGCACAGGGTCGAAGTTGAGTCGGGTTTCGTCACGCAGGTTCTTGGTGCTTGAAGCTGAAAGGGCTGCAGGCGAGGTGAAGGAGAAGTGTCCGGTGGAGTCCAAGGGTGGACTCAAGTCGAAAAGTACCTGAAAGCAGAGGGGACAGAGTCTGGGTCACTCAGCAGTGACCAGGGTGGAACCAGGACGGAACCAGGCAATGTCGGGCGCAATCAGGTGGTTGTCGAGGAGCTTCTCTCCGCTGTCACGTGGGCTCTGGGGCATCTACGACGTCCAGGAGCGGGTCACGATCTGTCCCACGCAGGCTCTCGCCGTCGGCGCGGTCGGCTTCAAGATTGGAGCAAACACTTGGCAAAAGCAATCCACGCGAAACCGGGAGATTGCTTCTCACTCGAACCAGGAGGGTCAGAGTGGGGGCTCCTTTTCAGGGGAGCGAGTGCAAATCTGGAGCAACCAGAATCGCAAGTCGAATTTCTAGTTTCGTCGGCACAGGGGCCACAAGCCAGCTGGCAAGTGACCGGACCAACGCGTTGAGCCAGAAGAAGCAGAAGGGCCCCACGCAGCACTCGTCGAGTGTGGAGGGCTGAACTTCGGTGCAAGAGTGGCTCAGGGTTGGGGCTTCGCAAACCCCGTTGTACAGCTTCGAGGGTCACTCGTGGGCTGCACGGTCAGCGTCTCGTGGTCTTTCCAAGATGGCGTGCCCCACGCTTCCGGTCGCCTCCACGGGTCTCAGCTCTGCAGGGGGTCTCAGCTCTGCAGGGACTGTGGATCGGGCTGTTAGAAGGCAGGCAAGCTTGATCTCGTCGATCTCTGTCGCTCGAGTTCCGGCGGGAACTGCAACAAAGCAGACGTCGAGGGCTGGATGGTGCCTGTTTGCACAGGGTGGTCACTCCTTGACCACAAGGGAGATTCTTCAGTCTTCTACGTCGAGTAGGATGTCGAAGGGTCCAGAGTTTCGTTTCTTATGTTTCATCAGGATAATCTGAAGTGCATTGGCACTGCTCCCATTCTTATACCAATCTAGGGGGCTGGATTACCTGCTAGGTCCCCTCCTATGGGTGGGACCCAGGAAGTGGGTGGATACACCCCCTTCCTTTGATCCAGGCCGCACTGGCACGAGGGCTGGAGTGCCCCAGAACCGGTTTGGCCGGATTATGCAAGGGGCAGCCTTGTGCTCCCCATGCAGTGTCTGGTTTCTTTCAAACCTCCCTGCTACAATCCACTATCTCCTGTCTGGGGGGGTGTAACACCTCCCTGCGACAGGAAACCCTTTGTCCAGGCCCCTTGGGCTGAGTTTCGGTCAGCTTCAGGGGGTCAGACTTGTGTCTGTGGCAGAAGCATCCATTTTGTGGATCTGAGGCCCTTTTAGAAATTAACCGCATTTAAGTAAAGTAACATGTCTTACCCCTCTAGAGGGGTGGAATGCTATCCCCGTCGCCAGAACTGGCGAGGGGATAGTATTCCAAATCGTATGACACCTTACACGACATGTTTTGATAAAGCCAAACCAAAGTTGCTATATAACCGCGAGGATTATAATGCACTTAAGAGTATATGGTATGGTATTATCCTGAAACAGCTTAGGGATTTGTTCCCGACGGCTGCAGACAGGCTCAGCTCATGCTAGAGCTCCATCTCACATTAAACCACGCACTCTGCCTCCAGGATTGATGAGGCCTTCCATAGGAGTGACTCACAGGTTTATATGTGTCCAGATATAGGTTTAGATATAGGTATAATATATCTAAGCAAGAGGTGATTACACCACCTTGCCCCAGCTGAGTGATCAGCCAGTTGTGTCAATTTAAGAACCAGCCAGGGGTGGCAAAAGATATGCTGCAGCCCCTGGTAGGCCTTGGTGGCACCTATGCCCTGAGCACCTATAGTGCATGGTACAGGGGCTGACAAGGAGTCCATTTCCAATTTGTGGTGTGTACCTATAGCACATGTATTAATAATTTAGAGAGAGAACAGCAGGCTGGGGGTCTGATTAGCAGGCCCACAGCCTCAGTAGTCTAAAACCAGTGAAGCAAAAAGCAAAAATTTGGGGTGACCATAGGATAGCAGACCCTACTCTCCTACACACCCCCCCCCCCCAAACGCAGGGACATTAAACTAACCATGACCAGATAAGTCTTCATGTTCTAAGTGGAAGTACCTGGAGAGACCATCTGCATTACCATGGTCAGTCCCTGGGCGGTGCTCCACTGTAAAGTCCATCCCCTGTAGGGAAATGGACCACCTGAGCAGTTTGGGGTTTTCACCCTTCATCTGATTGAGCCACAAGAGGGGCTTATGGTCTGTCTGAACTAGGAAGTGAGTTCCAAACAAGTAGGACCTCAACTTCTTCAGGGCCCAAACCACAGCAAAGGCCTCCCTCTCAATGGCTGACCAACGTTTCTCCCTGGGGGTCAGCCTTCTGCTAATAAAAGCAATGGGCTGGTCTTGACCATCTTGATTAAGTTGTGAAGGCACAGCTCCCACCCCCAACTGAGAAGCATCTGTCTGTACAATGAACTGTTTGGAGTAGTCAGGACTCTTCAGGATAGGTGCAGAGAACATGGCCTTCTTCAGGTCATCAAATGCCTTCTGACCGCTAACTGTCCACTGAACCTTTTTTGGCATCTTCTTGGATGTCAAGTCATTTAATGGTGTCACAATGGACCCATAGTTTTTCACAAACTTTCTGTAATACCCAGTCAGGCCCAAGAAGGCTCTGACTTGTGTCTGGGTAACTGGAGGAGCCCAGTCCTGTATGGTCTGGATTTTGCTCTCCAGTGGTTGAACCTGACCTCCACCCACTAGGTGGCCCAGGGACACAACCTTACTCTGCCCTATCTGGCACTTGGTAGCCTTGATAGTCAGGCCTGCCTTCTGCAGGACCTCCAGAACCTTCTTCAGGTGGATCAGGTGATCCTCCCAGGTGGAGATAAAGATAGCAATATCATCTAGATATGCTGCACAAAAGTCATCCAACCCAGCAAGGACTTGATTCACCAACCTTTGGAAGGTGGCAGGTGCATTCTTCAAACCAAAGGGCATCACCACAAACTGATAATGTGCACTGGGGGTAGAGAATGCGGTCTTGGCTTTTGACTCCTCAGCTAGTCTGATTTGCCAGTAGCCAGCTGTCAAATCAAATGTGCTCAGAAACTTGGCAGAAGCCAATCTGTCAATGAGCTCATCTGCTCTTGGAATGGGATGTGCATCTGTCCTAGTGACAGCATTGATACCTCTGTAGTCCACACAAAACCTCATTTCTCTCTTTCCATCTTGGGTATGAGGTTTTGGCACAAGGACTACTGGGCTGGCCCATGGGCTCTCTGATGGCTCAATCACTCCAAGCTCCAACATCTTTTGCACCTCAGCCTTGATACAATCCCTGACATGGTCAGGTTGCCTGTAGATCTTATTCTTGACAGGCAGACTGTCACCAGTGTCCACCTCATGGGTGCACCAGTTAGTCGGACTGGGTGTGAGTGAAAACAAGTGTCTGTGGGCTTGCAAAACCTGTCTGCAGTCCATCTGTTGCTGGTCAGTGAGGCTGCCTGCCAAGGCTACTCCATCAACTGAACCATCATCAGGGTTCTGAGAAAGCAGGTCTGGGAGAGGGTCACTCTCTTCCTCCTGTTCCCCATCTGTGGCCATGAGCAAGCTCATGTCCTCCCTGTCCACAAATGCTTTCAAACGATTCACATGGAGCACCCTGTGGGGGCTCCTAGGGGTTCCAAAGTCAACCAGGTAGGTGACTTCTCCCTTTTTCTCAATGATAGGGTAGGGTCCAGTCCATTTGTCCTGGAGTGCTGCTGGGGCCACTGGCTCCAACACCCACACCTTCTGCCCTGGTTGGAACTCAACCAGAACAGCCTTTTGGTCATGCCAAGCTTTCTGTAATTCTTGACTGGCCTCCAGGTTTTTGGATGCTCTCTCCATATACTCAGCCATCCTGGAGCGGAGACCAAGTACATAGTCCACTACATCTAGCTTAGGCTTTTTGAGAGGTAACTCCCATCCTTCCTTCACCAAACATAGTGGACCCCTCACAGGGTGGCCAAACAAAAGTTCAAAAGGGCTGTAGCAACCCCCTTCTGTGGGACCTCTCTGTAAGCAAAGAGCAAGCAGGGTAAAATAATGTCCCATTTCCGCCTAAGCTTCTCTGGTAATCCTTTTATCATTCCCTTGAGGGTCTTGTTGAATCTCTCCACAAGCCCATTGCACTGTGGGTGATAGGGTGTGGTAAACTTGTAGTTTACTCCACATTCCTTCCACATTGCTTTCAAATAGCTAGATATGAAGTTAGTACCTCTGTCTGATAATACCTCCTTTGGGAAGCCCACTCTTGAGAAAACTGCTAACAGGGCTTTTGCCACCCCAGGTGCTGTGGTGGTCCTCAGGGGAATAGCTTCTGGATACCTGGTGGCATGATCCACTACCACCAGTATAAATCTGTGCCCAGATGCTGTTTGAGGATCCATGGGACCCACAATATCTATTCCAACTCTTTCAAAGGGTACCCCACCACAGGTAGTGGTATGAGGGGGGGCCTTTGTTGTGCCACCTGACTTACCACTGGCTTGGCAAGTGACACAGGAGCGACAAAACTCCTTGACATTTTCTGACATATGAGGCCAGTGAAAGTGTGAAACAAGCCTGTCCCACGTTTTATTCTGGCCTAAGTGTCCTGCAAGGGGAATATCATGGGCCAAGGTGAGAAGGAAACCCCTAAACTTCAGAGGTATAACCAACCTCCTGGTTGTGCCAGGCTTGGGGTCTCTAGCCTCTGAGTTAAGGAGTCCATCATCCCAATACACAGTATGGGTACCTTGGGCATTCCCTGCAGCCTCAGCAGCAGCCTGCTGTCTGAGGGGTTCAAGTGAAGGGCAAACTAATTGAGCCTGCCTCAGGTCTGGCCTGGAGGGTCCCCCTGTCCCCAGAAACTCAACCTGGTCAGGTTCAAGTTCCTCAGAGACAGTCTCCTCTTGGACTGCAGAATCGGTTTCCTGTGAAATCTGATCCTCAACCTGGGGCAAGGTGGAAGGCTCAGCCTTTCCTCTCTTGCTTCTCCTCTTGGGTTGTGGTTGGTCTATTGTTCCAAGATCCACCACTGGTTCAGGAAGGCACTTCTTAGCCTGAGTCCTTGTCACTGCAAGGACATGTGCTGAAATCCCTAGCATTTCTGCATGAGTCCTGTACTCCACTTCTGACCAAACTGAGCTTTCAAGATCATTGCCTAACAGACAGTCTACTGGGAGGTCTGCACTCACAACAACTTTCTTTAGGCCATCTACCCCTCCCCAGGAGAAGTTCACAACTGCCACACTATGGGAAGTAGTGGAGTTGCTTGCATTGGTCACTAGGTAACTTTCACCTAGTACAATCTGTCCAGGGTCCACAAAGTCAGGTATCACCATTGTGACACTGGCACATGTGTCCCTGTAGGCCTGAGCCAGTTTCTCATTGATTAAAGGAGTCTGCCTATATTTGCCCAGGTTACTGGGACTCACTGTAGTGGACAAAGCTAAGTCCACATCATATAGGAGAACTGCCTGAGTAGGGATTCTGACTAGGCCAGATCCTACTTCAGTACCCAGTGTTAACCCTACTACACCCTTTGGCTGTGTTCCACCACTGCTTACTGAACTAGGGGGGTGCAGGTGCTTTAGGAGCTGCAGTGGTGGGGACTGGATTTTTCTTGGTGCATTCACTGCCCCAGTGTGAAACTGATTTGCAGGTATTACACCAAGGTTTCTTTGGGCCATCATTCTTCTTTTTCTTGTTTCCATTTTGGGAACCACCCTCCTTATTACTATTTTGGGGGCCTGAAGACTTCTGGTCTTTTACTTTATCTTTCTGATTCCCACCCTTCTGGTCTGTTTTCTTCTGGTCACCACCTTGGTTCTGGGGTTTCTGCTTAATCCTTGTTCTGACCCATTTGTCTGCCTTCTTTCCCAATTCTTGGGGAGAGGTCAGATCAGAGTCAATAAGGTATTGATGCAACAGCTGGTTTGTACAGCTATTAAGGATCTGTTCTCTCATGATAAGATTGTACAATCCTGTATAGTCTGAAACTTTACTTCCCTGCAACCAACCCTCCAGAGCCTTAGTGGCACACTCAACAAAATCAGTCCAGTCTTGAGTCTGTGCTTTTTGGGTGTCTCTGAACAACAACCTGTATTGCTCAGTGGTTAGGCCAAACCCTTCAATAAGAGCACTCTTCAAGACAGAGTAGTTTTTGGCATCCTCAGGTCTAACTGTGAGGAGCCTGTCCCTCCCTTTCTCTGAAAAGGAGTACCATAAAATTGCAGCCCACTGATCCTGAGTAACCTGTTGTACCATGCAGGCTCTCTCAAGAGCAGTCATCCATTTGTGGTTGTCATCCCCTTCCTTGTAGGGGGCCACAATTTGTGTCAGGTTTCTATTATCATAGCTCCTGTCTTTTTCTCTAGGAATATTGCTGCCACCAGTGGCATCTAAGCCACACAACTTCTGTTCTCTTGCCAAGGCAAGTCTAGCTTGAGCCAGGGCTACCTCCTCCCTCTCTATTTGGAGTTTGACAGCTCTCATCCTGGCCTTATGCTCTATCTTCTGAGAGGCAGTCATACCTCTCTGAGATTCTCTTGAGGCACTAGAAATATGAGAGTTTCCTGATGGAGATCTCACTCTTCTGTTGCCTGGGAGAATGATCTGGTGGGATCTGGGGAAGTGCTGGCCCTCTCCATTTCCCAGTAGGTTTAAGTTGGCCTGGTTAAGCCTGGCAACTACAACCTGGTTAACCCCCTGATCCTGATCTTCAGGGTCCTCTACCGCTGAGTCCTCCTCTTCTTCTACCTCCTCATCTTCCTCCTCTGGGGTGGTCTCAGTGGCTGGGGGGTTCACTCCATCTCCTGATTCTAAGGGAACTGCATTTGCCTTTTCTAAGTCATCCTGTTCTAGAATGGCTATCAGGGAAGGACTGGTGGGACTTCTGCCCCTTTTTAACCCTCTTGAGATGCATAAGGCAACCAAGTCTTTGTGGGTTAGTTTGTCATAGCTGGAAGTTGCCTGGGTAAGGTCAATTGTCACAGGAACAGACCCTGAGGCTTTTCCTGTGTCACACATGACTCTAGTGTGGTGTAAGTGATGCACCTACCTACACTAAGTGTTTCCCTACTGTACCTTGCTAGTGAGTTGTAGTCAGGGTGTGCTAATCCCTTTAATCTACAACTACTAAGTTCAGTAGAACTTAAATATGCTAAGCTTTTGATTTATATGTACCTAAAGGTACTTGATGTGATCTTTCAATTTGATAAAAAGATTGCAATGGTAAAACAAACAGCAAGCTCAAATCCGCACCGCTGCTCACCAATGTGAGAAGTTGGCCTGATATATGATGTTTCCAATTCTGGAACCACCTTGTATCAGTCCAAACAACCGTTATGGTGTCTGGTTGTAAGTCAACCTTATTAGACAAGCTATCCTAGGGGTAGCATGGACTAAGCAGCCTTAAAGGCTTAACTTAAGAGGTCGTGTTAAGCGAGCTGTTTTACCACATACAATCCTGTAATATCAAATGAAAGGACACCACACAAGTATATATTATAAAAATATATGTATTTATTACTAAAAACAATCCCCAGTATTCTTTATGAATAAAGGGGCACAAGCGTTAAATCAAAAGCACAGTATAACATACAAAGTTGCACAATTTTGGATGAGGCCAAGGGGCCACTCAAACCATGTACTAAAAAAATGGTATAAGAGAGACCATTCGATCAGTGGTTAGGCCTAGGGCATCGCTGGGAGCAGTCCGGACAAGCAATGCTGAAGTCGGGAAAAGCCCGCGGGATTCGGGTGCAGTGCTGAAAGCACAAGCATGCATCAATGTTAAGTCAATGGTGCGTAAAAGTTACACAAATAGAGTTTAAGGACACTTCCGCTGAACCTAGAGGAACAAAACTTAAGACACAGACCCTAGAGGTGTGTACCAGTGTGGGAACACCGGCATTGCAATGTTACCTCAACCACAGGAAGTGGGTGCACAGGGTCGAAGTTGAGTCGGGTTTCGTCACGCAGGTTCTTGGTGCTTGAAGCTGAAAGGGCTGCAGGCGAGGTGAAGGAGAAGTGTCCGGTGGAGTCCAAGGGTGGACTCAAGTCGAAAAGTACCTGAAAGCAGAGGGGACAGAGTCTGGGTCACTCAGCAGTGACCAGGGTGGAACCAGGAACGAACCAGGCAATGTCGGGCGCAATCAGATGGTTGTCGAGGAGCTTCTCTCCGCTGTCACGTGGGCTCTGGGGCATCTACGACGTCCAGGAGCGGGTCACGATCTGTCCCACGCAGGTTCTCGCCGTCGGCGCCGTCTGCTTCAAGATTGGAGCAAACACTTGTCAAAAGCAATCCAGGCGAAACCGGGAGATTGCTTCTCACTCGATCCAGGAGGGTCAGAGTGGGGGCTCCTTTTCAGGGGAGCGAGTGCAAATCTGGAGCAACCAGAATCGCAAGTCGAATTTCAAGTTTTGTCGGCACAGGGGCCACAAGCCAGCTGGCAAGTGACCGGACCAACGCGTTGAGCCAAAAGAAGCAGAAGGGCCCCACGCAGCACTCGTCGAGTGTGGAGGACTGAACTTCGGTGCAAGAGTGGCTCAGGGTTGGGGCTTCTCAAACCCCGTTGTACAGCTTCGAGGGTCACTCGTGGGCTGCACGGTCAGCGTCTCGTGGTCTTTCCAAGATGGCGTGCCCCCACGCTTCCGGTCGCCTCCACAGGTCTCAGCTCTGCAGGGACTGTGGATCGGGCTGTTAGAAGGCAGGCAAGCTTGATCTCGATCTCTGTCGCTCGAGTTCCGGCGGGAACTGCAACAAAGCAGACGTCGAGGGCTGGATGGTGCCTGTTTGCACAGGGTGGTCACTCCTTGACCACAAGGGAGATTCTTCAGTCTTCTACGTCGAGTAGGATGTCGAAGGGTCCAGAGTTTTGTTTCTTATGTTTCATCAGGATAATCTGAAGTGCATTGGCACTGCTCCCATTCTTATACCAATCTAGGGGGCTGGATTACCTGCTAGGTCCCCTCCTATGGGTGGGACCCAGGAAGTGGGTGGATACACTCCCTTCCTTTGATCCAGGCCGCATTGGCACGAGGGCTGGAGTGCCCCAGAACCGGTTTGGCCGGATTATGCAAGGGGCAGCCTTGTGCTCCCCATGCAGTGTCTGGTTTCTTTCAAACCTCCCTGCTACAATCCACTATCTCCTGTCTGGGGGGGTGTAACACCTCCCTGCGACAGGAAACCCTTTGTCCAGGCCCCTTGGGCTGAGATTCGGTCAGCTTCAGGGGGTCAGACTTGTGTCTGTGGCAGAAGCATCCATTTTGTGGATCTGAGGCCCTTTTAGAAATTAACCGCATTTAAGTAAAGTAACATGTCTTACCCCTCTAGAGGGGTGGAATGCTATCCCCGTCGCCAGAACTGGCGAGGGGATAGTATTCCAAATCGTATGACACCTTACACGACATGTTTTGATAAAGCCAAACCAAAGTTGCTATATAACCGCGAGGATTATAATGCACTTAAGAGTATATGGTATGGCATTATCCTGAAACAGCTTAGGGATTTGTTCCCGACGGCTGCAGACAGGCTCAGCTCATGCTAGAGCTCCATCTCACATTAAACCACGCACTCTGCCTCCAGGATTGATGAGGCCTTCCATAGGAGTGACTCACAGGTTTATATGTGTCCAGATATAGGTTTAGATATAGGTATACTATATCTAAGCAAGAGGTGATTACACCACCTTGCCCCAGCTGAGTGATCAGCCAGTTGTGTCCATTTAAGAACCAGCCAGGGGTGGCAAAAGATATGCTGCAGCCCCTGGTAGGCCTTGGTGGCACCTATGCCCTGAGCACCTATAGTGCATGGTACAGGGGCTGACAAGGAGTCCATTTCCAATTTGTGGTATGTACCTATAGCACATGTATTAATAATTTAGAGAGAGAACAGCAGGCTGGGGGTCTGATTAGCAGGCCCACAGCCTCAGTAGTCTAAAACCAGTGAAGCAAAAAGCATAAATTTGGGGTGACCATAGGATAGCAGACTCTACTCTCCTACACCATGTTTATGTCTAGACTCAACAGTGACCCACCAAATACCAAGAAGTAGCAAGAAGGAATAGATTTAATAAAGGATTCCTGAATTTGAATCCTTACATGCAATGATGTCTGCATTCTGATTGATGGCATGATGCTTCTAGCCAGTCGGGTAGCTCATTGGGTTGAGTGCCTGCAGCAAGCATGTGTGTGTGTGTGTGTGTGTGTGTGTGTGTGTGTGTGTGTGTAACATGCAAGTCACAAGTATGAATTGCACTAAGGCAGACAGACACTACCTCCTGTTCTTCAGGGGTGAACAAAATAAGTATCCTGATCTTACTAGGTAATTTTGACAGCACTAGTTTGACACATTTCTTATTGTGTTTTTCTCTCTATCAAATGGTAAGTTTAATTTGGGATGGCTTGTTCGTGTATGCCTGTGGTTACACAAAGGAGCACGGGACATAAGTGTCGGGCGCTTGGGTGCTGCTTCTGCCCGGGTAACTTACCATCTGGCCTTGCAATGCTGAAACACATTGACACTGACCAAGATCATTTGGTTTTGAAATGTTTTTTTTCCCATAGGCTACAAGAGGGTGGTAATGGTCCTGTTTGATTAGTCCCACTGGATCCTTTAACTAGATCACTTTTCGATCATATTGCTCGTATCACCCAATCCATACCCTCCTATTTTCCAACACACACAGAGCTGTAAGTAACCGACCAATGAAAGCAAAACTTAGAGAGGCAATCCAGTTGATAGCCACACATTTAAAAACCGTTCTCCTTTATTTATCTCAAGCTCCCCATCCCAACTACAGTTCTTGGAATCTCATTTTCCGAGTTGTAACAGTACAACATAGAGATGGACAAGCCACTGAAGGCTAGAGCCAGGTTCGAACCAAATGCTGGGCTCGGCTCAAGGCCCTCATGGACCTCGCAGCCCAAAACAAGGTGGGCTTTCATGTGACTTCTACTTGCCACATGCTCTCTACCCTTGTGTTGCAAGAAATAAAAACTAATCAGACTTTTTTTTAAACCACAATTTTTATTGGTACCAGTGTATATACATACGTAAACTTGCATGAATATTGTAGAGGGTGAGAATTTTAGCTTTACAGAGCGGTTGGTTTTGTTGTGCCTTTTTTTGTGGGTATTTGTACATATATAGCGTCAACAAATACCTTGGATGGCAATATTGTTTTTTAACCGTAACTTGAACAAACACTCATAAGTGTAGAGGGATAACCAATTATAAACAGTGACGTCTAACCTCAAACATAGTGGCTAAGAGTATAGGGCCTGCATCTGAGCGATAAATCTTTGATGTTTAAAATGCAAGTAAGAAGTAGCCATCTTTAAATGGCATTGCCTGAAACCGGAAAACCTAGCATCAATCTAGACTTCCCCCGCTTGTCCAAAGTATATGAACATAGGCAACCTAGGATCAGTCCCGACTTCCCTGAATGACCAAATTGTGTGACCCTAGGCAAATACTTTAGTTCACAAAGCCTTCTTTTCCTTCGTTAACACTTATGACAGCACCTTTAAATATGTGCAATATACAAAAATGTCTGGTCTTTGGATTAATGTGCTATAATGTTGCTCTATTTATAAAAAAGAAACCAGCACACATATGGAGTACGGATAACAATGTACTAGGCTCTTAGTTCACTAAGGACATTGTCATCCAGGCTGGGAGTAGGAATGTTTCTAATTTCATGTTTAACAAGCATTGGCATAGCCAATAGGTCTCGCCTTTGGGACCTTATAAGTGTTTATCCATGCAGCATACAATCCTGCTTGCTACAACATCTACTGTTACTTCACATGTCACTGGTGAACAGCCACACACACCCAAGGATGAGCTTTCATGCTACTTAATTCCTCTGTGTGTGTTAGTGCATGTTAAGATTTGCACCTTCACCCATTATTCCTCACTATATGCAAGGAAGTTCTGCTGTCTGCAGCACTGTAACGAGCAGGGATACTGGAGAGCTTAGAGGCTGTACAGTGGCACTCACTCTGTGCAGGAAGCTGGGCAGTGAGACAGGAGTTGAAGCTACACTACTGCAGCTCCATGGATCTATTACTCTGTTTATATTTACCCTTTGGTGGCCTCAAATCAGTGATCCACATTCTAATATAAAGATCTTATTAATCATTTGATGCTGGCTGAGCAGGGTGTGGGAGGTGGAGGAGTGCTAGCAGAGATGGTGGAAGCTCAAGGGCGGGTGCTCCTTTTGGCTGATGAATAGCTCCCCCCAATGCTTGCAGCAGTAAAGTTCTACACAGGGCAGTGGTTGCGGGGAGAGCTGGGCAGCAGAGGGCAGCTGCAGGGGATGCTGGGCACTGTATGTTGACTAAGTGACATGTTGAACATCAGAGAAGCAGCTGGGCACTCTGAATAGATAGAGAGGCCTGTGAAGAATGAAGCTAGCCCTGGTGCTAGCCATAACCTGAGCATCTCAGCGTCCACTTTCTAGGGATGCTGGGGGTGGGGGCTCTGCATGTTAAATGAGTCGCAGAAAGGCCGGAGCACCTTCTGAATGGAGGGAGAGTAACCCCTCTCCGGTGGCATACGGGGTGGCTTTTGTACCTGTGTAACTCAATCCCCTCGCAATATAGATGCTAAAATCACAGCCGGCACTTCCACAGTTACTCACAGGTAATGAATCCCATGCAAAAGGACTTTCCTCCCTGAGCAACAAATAAGGTAAATGATATAAGTATTCATTCAATAATAGACATATTTTAAGACTCAGGTACAGCTGGTGAATAAACAAGGTCAGTACAAGTAAAAAAGTTTTTAAAGTAAGAATCTCGCTTAATTAGTCCATGCTTGGTGTTGTCCAAAAGTAAGAATCTTCCAATAAATCTTGTCCAAGATGGTCATTTATTTCAAATCAAGTGTCAACAAAGTCAAAGGTGCACTACATCCAATCCGTAGCAAAGCAGCCAACACGTGTTTCGTCATGCACCAGTCTGTGCAAATGACTTCATCAGGGCAGCAGTTCCAAAAGAACATACATTTAATTATAATACATCTTCCAAAAGAATTTTAACAAAACGGTGAAAACATCTTAAAAAAGTCAAGCTTCCATTAGTCCAATAGTTTCGAGTATGAAATAAGTAAAGGAATGCAGAACAACACCACTAAAGTGTTATAACGGTAGTAGTGAAAAATACAGCAAGTCACCAGGGTCTGAGATCCACCGCAGTGCACAAATTCACCAAAGAATAAAATATAATAAATATAGTTATATTTCACCTTCTGAAACTATTAATTTTGAAGTCCCAAAATTCTACTTGCCAATATGACGTTAGGCTTGTACACTGAAAAATATTTATGATAACCAAAGCAGGTATATCAAAAATTAAATCAAAGCGTATCAGCCTTCTAGCAAAGTCAATACAAGATACTAGACATTGATCAGTAATATATGGCTCAACGTGACACCCCACCTGAGTTCATAATCAAGTATCACTACCCCTTAAAAAGACACCAGTAATTCGGCTTCAAAAAGTATAGGTGACTCAATATCCCTTACTATAATGCTCACCCGAATTCTTCAGTTATTCCTCACTCCATAATATTGACTAAATCATAAATATTTAATTTCCAAAAGGTAACCTGAAAATAGAAACAGGGGGTAAATATACACCCCAGAACGAATATACTCCACTATCAACAGCAACCCTATATTGCTCACCTATAATTCGAGGTCAGCAACAAGAAAACTCAATATCGATCCAATAACTCCTATCCGTCAGTCCTGTATGCAAAAATAGGAATAACGTGTATATCCTAAATACATCCATTAACATTCAAACCCCATAAGCCCCATTCCGTGTTCAAAATCTCACAGGAAATTGTCCGTAATCAATAGTACCGTTTACGTAGCCTGAAAAAATAATAAATCAATATAAACTACCGGTCATAGATACTAGTTGTAGAGCATAAATAAATCCCATAAAGAGCTAATCGCAAAATATCAACTGTTTGCACCGTATCAGTCTCTAACTGTATTACATGGCGTGCTCCCCGTGCGCCATTACAGAAGCTGTTTATAAAGTCGAAAACAAAATAGGCGCCATCTTGAAACGGTAAAAAGAACCCACTAATACAGGAAAGAAACGTATTACCTAGGCAATCAGTTCTCCCAATAGTATTTGTACCTACTTATGCATTATCTAATGCAATAGTATAAATTATAATGAATTATTAATTTCGTCGATCAACGAGCAATTTTCA
Organism: Lissotriton helveticus; assembly: GCF_964261635.1. NCBI lineage: Eukaryota > Metazoa > Chordata > Amphibia > Caudata > Salamandridae > Lissotriton > Lissotriton helveticus. The sequence goes on from NC_136065.1 coordinate 1,530,792,612, forward strand.
GTCCGTAATAAAGTACATCATCACTTTCTATTAGTAATGTACGTCCTACCGTCGGCTTACAGGAGACGCTAAAATAATATTAGTTCCCTTTATCTGAGTCTGATTCATCCTCAAATAAATATAATGTGCGTAAGAGTTACATTATATATGTTAGAATAAGTTTGAAAAATACACTCAGACATAATGGCCAAAGCCAGTGGTTCCCAAACTTTTTTGACCTGCGGCTCCCTGTACCTATTGGCCTTTGGCCGTGGCTCCCCATTATGTCACTTTTTTTTCGGGTGGGGGGATGTAAGCCCGGACTTAGAAGTACTTTAATTTCTCTTCATGAAAATAATTGGGATGAAGCCGATAAACATATTCTAATTATATTTGTATCAAAATTAAAATGAAAGCAGTCGTTTAATAATAAACTTTAAGTGTTAAGTGACTAAGTGCAGAGAAACATTCCTGCGTCTTCAGGTGCCTGTGTTAATCTCACTTTGCCTGTTCCGTGATCTTCGGGACCTCCTTTTCCCTCCATCTGTTTTGGGGCATCTCTCTGTTTGTACATATGTGTTGGTATTTTTGGAGCAGAGACCTAGTTGGAGTGAGATGTGTTCAAGAGTAGACGCTGACAGGGAGGGCTTTCTTAATTCCCCCACGACAGTCTCTTTTTAATTCAGATGTTCTGGATCAAGTGAAACAAACGATGTATATTTTAGTAGACACTGCAAATTGACATTCACCTCTGGGGTCAGGTCAAGCTGTGCACTCCCTTAAGTACTGCCTGGTACAAGCTGTACATACAGTCCGCACGGGCCCCAAACCCTTTAAATATGAATATTTACAAATATATTGTTTTTTAGATAAAAATGCAGCATTCAAACACTAAGGAGCGCAGAAATGAATAATGTATATTTCCCTTTCATCTGATGTTGTCCATTAAGAAAAAAATGGTGTTTTGGGGAGGCTTTTGTTTCTGTAAACAACAAACAGTAAAATGAATTGCTACAATTCTTTGGTGTGCCTGTAGCAGTTTTGTGTGTGTTTAAAAAAAAAAATGTAATTCCATCATATAAAATAATAAAATTCATATGCAAGACATTAACAATAACAGGACTACAGCAGTCACTTGCACACATATTTCTAGAAATCTCGGAGGAGGGTCTCTTTCTGTTGAGTCCTGGCTATCTCTTAGGGTGCTTCCCAAACCACAAATAAATTGAGTTATCTCCCCCCCCCCCCCCATTCTGGCTTCCCCCTTCCCTTTCAAAGCGCTAACAGCCAGGCCAGAGTTCAGGTCCCCATTAATGTTTCCCACTAAAGATGAACCATCATAATGTGTAGAGCCCTTGACATGCGCTCCCCTTGTGATCATCCTTACAAAGCCTTGTTGAAAATCAAAGCCCCTCCCAGACCAGTGAAGCAACCCCCTCAATATGTTTTTGCTACTGGATGAGCCAGCCTGGCCGCCTGGGACTGCTTTCGTTTCATCTTACTGCGGTGCCACACCTGGATAAACACAGGCTTATTTTTAATCACACAACAAAACCTCGTTCGAAATTAAAGGTTTTTTATATAAACATAAAAGCCACACTTCTGCTCTAGGACAGCCTCTGTGAACATTAAGATTCTGGCTGTAGGTTTATTTCTATAGCGTTATAAAAATGTGCCCCACCCCGAAGTACTGCATCTTTTTTTAAACAATTTTACTTGGAATAAAAATGAGTAACGATAGCAAATGCTTCTCCTGATTTAAACCACGGTCATAAAAAAACGACAACTCTCTGTCCCAAATGGGTTATTCGGCGCCACAAAGAATCTACAAACGTTCCACATTGCTAAAATATTAATCCGAACCTGCTACCTTTTCCACTTTCCCAAGCTGTGTGGCGCCCCTGGCTACTTCTAACGGCGCACCAGGGCGCCGCGGCGCACAGTTTGGGAACCACTGGCCAAAGCGATGACATCACTCACCTACGAAACGCAAGCAGCCCGGGCTGAGCGTGAGAGGGCGGGGGCTGCCGGCGCATGCGCGCTCCGAGCCCCGGCGCCAAAGCGGACTGCGGCATCTGAAGTCCCGGGTCCCAGGAGGGGGCCCGGGTGAAGACCAGCGCTGCGGAGGGAGATCGAGGATCGAGACTGACCCCCTGGCTGACGAGAGACAGAGACACGGAACACACTAAAAGAGCCCGGTGAGTTGGGGGGAGGGGGATGTGTGTGCGTGCGTCTGTCTGTGTGTGTGTGTGTGTGTGTGTGTGTGTGTTGTGTGTGCCTGCCTGTGCCTGCGTGTGTGCCTGCCTGTTCCTGCGTGTGTGCCTGCCTGTGCCTGCGTGCGTGCCTGCCTGTGCCTGCGTGTGTGCCTGCCTGTGTGTGTGTGTCCCTGCCTGTGCCTGCGTGTGCATGTGTGCATGTGTTGTGAACAGCCGGCCGGGATCGGAGCGCGTGACCTGATCCGATCCCGGCCGGCTGCGTGCTCGTGACAGTCTGTTGTCTCTGCCTAGTCCTTGAACGGGAAAATGGCTGAAATGATTGCAATAGATCGCTTTGCGACAGCAGGGGCTTTCGCCCCTGCATCGCAGGCGCGACCTAAAAATGAGCACTTAGAATAAATAAATCAAGAATTTGTACAGCACATGAGGGTCTCAAGGTGCTGAATTATAGGCACGGGTAGATTAAGTGATTTGCCCAAATTCACAAGATGTTGATGCGGACGCTGAGACTCCAACCTGGTTCCACCAGATCCGAAGTCTGCAGCACAGGCTGTTAAACCACATCCTCGCTCTAACAAGCTGAAGTGCTAATGTGAAATTTCTTCTGTGTGTTAAAAAGTACACTTTTATTAATTTTGAAGCGCATTTATGTACTTTTACACAATAGTTAAACTCAAGATAACAGGAAGGTAAATTTAGCACATGTTGAACACTCCAAGTGCTCTCTAAATGGATGGTTACCCTACCATTCAACAATAATGTAATTTTAACGACAAAAATGTATAAGACGCCCATTATGGTACAGCAGCAACTTCCAAACTAAAGATTTTTAGTTTTTTTATTTATTACCATAGACAAACTATAAAATACACACTTTCCATTTAAGTTCATACTGTCTCATGGTTAAGTTATAGATATTTCATGCTGCTTGAATTTCATACATTGATTATTCATTAAATAAGTGAAAATATAAACACAGTAATTGTTTATCAAACCATTGAGGAGATATAGAAAAATAAAATTTGTATAAGTTGATGAAAATATTGAATTGTGGTACAGCCAACTGATGTTTCGCAACCGCTGTCGCTTTTTCAAGGCTCAAAACCTGGATGAGTTAATACTTTGTTTAGCATTATTATCCATTTTTTTATCAATACATTTGATTCTCTGTGAAAACTATATTAAAATATGTACTCAAGGAAACATATATTGAATTAAAATCAGTGCTAACGCGTATTGGCCAAGCCAGTATGTCTGGCTTGTTTCAGGTGAAGGTTTGGTGTGATGTGTAGATACACTAATAGAGCAACGCACACTGTGGTACCCAAATAGGGGTCAGATGGCACACTGCCAAGGAGAGGATTCTAGTTCACTCGTTATAGGCCACAACTGTTCTAAGGGATTCCAACTTCTACTGCTTTGGCAACACCCCATGTTGACACCGCCCCATATCTTTTCATTCCAGTTATATATGTTGTTCTCTGTGAGAAATGCAGTAAGTTTAGGAATGACGTGGTTGGTCCGTATAACATGGTTTCAAAAGGCTCATTCCTGAAAGCTACTACTGTTGGAAAGGCACTAATGCCTGACACGAGAAGTTACACGTTCTTTGGGGGGATTCAATACCCAGAAACATGCTGCACTAATGGCCATATATCAAGCAGATAAAGAGGCCATCCTTGCCCCTACCCGGGAAGGTAATACAGCCATAATTAGGGTGCATTGAGCCCTCCCACCCCTTTGTGCCACAGCACCAATGATAGCTGCTGTCCTTGTGTGCTTCATTGGATATGGACACTCAATTCCCACCTGCAAGTCTCGCTTTATACACTTTAACCGATAGCACACAAAGGAAAATGCACTGGTACAGTAGACTTTCCTCATTCCTGTGTGTCCCTTGCAGTTAAAAAAATAATTTGAAATTCCAACTCTGTAGATCAGATGCACAAAAAGCCAAACGTAAATCGAAATTCCTCGTCATAAGTTGCACTTGAGGCATGAATCAGATAGGTTTTTGCACATGCGTCTCTAACCACTGCATACCTTTGTGGATTTTAACTGTTTGAACTCCGCTATACATTTTTATGGAAAAGAATATAGTTTATAATTTTTGTACAGATGTCCGTAACTTAAATCTTGTGCTTGCCAAAGAAAACTCTTAAAATGATCAAAAACAAGGCATAATGGATCGTAAATGTCCCCAGAACACAAAAACGGCATTATAGGTCCATATTACACATGCTCCCAGTTATGCATTTTTTTTTTTACTACTTGTTTGTTTGCTTTTTCACAGTAAATACCCAGTTATCTTCAAATGCAACTAACAATGGGCATCGACTTCAATTGTAATATTTAGGTTCAGTTTACCTTTCATGAATAAATGGTTGATAAAAAAAAGGCCCACATCAAGGGGCAGTGGATATATATATGGGAATCTTTATCGGCAGCGTTTAATCCAGAATTAAGGATTCTCCACATTGGCCACACAAACTGACAAATTTGCAGATGTCACAAAATAGTTTCTAGCTCGATTTATAAAAGACCGAGCGAAACTGCTGCATAGTTTGCATTTTTGGGTTGAACACTTAAATAACCTGGTCACAAAATGTGGCCCTCCTTGTTGCATAATCCTAGTAACCATGACAACTGAAAATGTCTTCATGGCAGCTTTGGGGGCTGTTATGATGATGTAGTCTATAGGGAAGACAAATATTTTACCGATTTCAGACTTGCCTCAGAAATATGGGTTTATACCCCTGCGTTTTGGGCAATAAAAGCACCCAAACCTGTAATATTACTTGAACACGCCAAAGTGTAACTTGGGGTGCAGTCCATAGAGTGACAGATGTGGATCTCAAAAGTCAATGACTATACCTAGAACCGACAGTACAATAAAACAAGCATTTGCAGAGCAATAGGTTTCGCATTGGCGAGAGTTTAAGCTAATGACATTGTAAATGACCATGCCTTTTATTTATCTGTTTTGATAATTAACACATAAATAAAAGGCATTGTCATTTACAATGCCAATAGCTAAAACTCTTGTAAATGCAAGACCTATTTAATTTCAAATAAGCGCCTGCCATTGTTCCGGGCTGCTTGGAAAGTGAAAGCGCGGATGGTGCTCTGAATCTTGCAGGAAAGCATGTCGTTCCTGCAGTAGGAGAAACTCATTAAAAAAAATAGGGCTTAAAGACTAAATAAGAACTAGCGTGTAACAGAAGTAAAAGGGCCAATCCTCATGGGAGGTTACAAATGAAGACAGGCGGTATTAAGGAGGGACTATCATACCTATTAATTAATCCGAAGCCAGCATTTACAAGGGACATAGACACAAGGCAATGACAAATATGGGAGGAGAGTGGGTGGGGCTTCAAGTCTATACTCTTATACAGCATGCCTCGCAGAGCAGCACATGTGCTGCCCAGGCTCGACCTAAAAAAGTGGCAAAATACAAATGCATGCTGTTACTAGCCTGTGGAGCAATACCTTAACTATACAGAGCCAGCTATAAAACTTGGTCTGCTCTAAAGAACAATGTTTAAACTGCTCATCCCTACCTGGAGTGCAGTCTTCTTTCCCTTTCAATTATATGTGCATGTTCATGTACATGCTCCAACATCACTCTCTTACCAGCCCTGTGCTGCAAGACCTCTTCCTGTTCTCACATCACAATAGACACCTAGATACCTGCTCGTGTCCACACTCCATTACCCAGCTCTGAGTGAGCTTACCATTCCATGATGATCAGAAGGCACTTGCGGCCCTGGTAGAGGTTTTCGTAGACGTCGTGGATTTTCACGATGTGCGCACACTGTGATGCCCTCCAGTGCAGCTCAACCTCCCTGCGCGCTTTAGGGCAGTCCTGCAGCATCTGAAGAGAGAAATGACAGTGTCTCAAGAAACCGCCACATTGGCCATAGCCAGCGTCAACAGGTCAGCAAACTCCAGAGGCAATTTATTTTCAATGTAATTCAATTTATCAAGACCAAGAAAAAGATGTATAGAATTGACCACACACAGAGGACATTTTCCTTCTGTACCATTAGTGTTTTCCTAAATGTACCCATCACTGCTTTCCAAGCACCTATAAACATGAGGTGACGCAAATGATCAGCAGAGGCAAACTCAGCCTATTGTAAACACATTTTATTGTACTAGAAACCTTTCGTTCACAAAACCGTATAAAGATTTGTTTTTTTCCATCTCACAGAGCATATACGTTGTTAAATAGCCAGCAAAGCACCTTCTCCCAATCCCACCTAGTGGCTACCTAACATCTTGCAGAATACATTACACAAAAACACTGCACACACATCCAACATACAAAAGATCTGCCATAGAGTCGTTTGTCAACGCGCTCACATCATATTTAAACACTGCACACAAACATAAGAGAAAATACAACCAAAAGGGAAGACAGGACATACATCAGCATGCTCACAACAGCACTAACTACCAAAAACATTTTTGCAAGAAATCGTGGCAAATGCCTTAAAATGCATAATATGCCCATTGTTGGAAGGTGGCTTAGTAGGGGTAGGTATGTATTTACCACTACCAATAAGGCCACCAACACAAGGTCCAGGTAAGGTCTCAAATTATTCATTTGCTCAACCCTTGGTAGCTGGCAAGGAGCAGGCACACTTAACTTAGAAGACAGGTGTGTAAAGCATTTAAAAACCACCAATACATTAAATAAGCAAGACATAACACACAATTAAAGTCCAACACCAATTTATAAAAACAAGAAATCGGTTTATCTTTAAATGATAACAAAACAAAAATCCAATGCAAAAATCCAATGCAAGGAACTGGTGATATGAGTTCTTAAAGAATATACACTTCCTAGTGCTTAAAAAACAATATTGCCAAATTGGGATATCTGGTCAGGCTTGATCGAGATAAAGTCAAAGTTTGAGGCGGACTACGATGGAGCCCTGGTCGGATGCACAAAGCGTGAGGCCTCGGTCAAAATGTTACCTTTGCACTTTTTCTGGAGGATTTTCTCTCGACGTTGATCGACCCTCTCCAGCAGGCCAGATTTGCAGCAGCCTCATAGGCCTAGTTCTGCGGAAGCCACCGGTCAACTCCTGGAAGTCTTGAGCTCCAAAGCTCAGCTGGACAAACCTAAAATCAAGGCCGGGTTGTGGTTCGACACTTAAGGTCGGGTCAGTCACCTTATTCTTAAAAGTTCTCCAAACTTCAGGAGATGCTTTCTGAAGTTCCTTTTGGGGGTTCAAAGTGTCCACAAACAAAAGCCAAGGTTCCAGAATCTGAGTTGCTCCTTGGAAGTTGGGACTTCAGTTACCACAATGCACCTTGTCAAATCCTTTAAATTCCAGATGAAGGTGGTTAGCTGGGTTCTTCTTGCTAGAGATTATGCAGGTGAAGCTCTTTTAACCAGCTGCTTTCGGAAGTCTATTCCTTCTCTTTTTGAAGCAAGGCAGAGTTCTTAGGGCTGTAGTTACTTTGTGTGCTGCAGGCACAATCATTCAGAGAGCAGTACTCTTGTAACAGGGAATGGTTGCAGCCAGGGTTCCAGCAGGGCAGTCCTTGTAGTTGCAGACAGTAGATCTGAGGTGCTATGCAGGTCTCACATATGTATTCAATGTGCTGGGGTGACAAGTAGGAGGGCACCCCTGTCCAGTGGGGTGTCACCCAAAATCATGACAGCTTCTTCCAAAGTGTGGCATATTCTTGCCCCACAAGGCACAGTACTTTCAAATTCAAGATGGAGAATGGCTCTTCTTGGGAGTAAGATCTGGCTACGTCAACCTACTGTGGTGGCACATTTTCCTTAACATTCCCTGTCCAGACCTCCTGCACATTCCATTCCTGGGGCTCCAATTTTGTTGGAGGGGGGGGTACAGGAAGAGGTGGTAGGCATGGCTGGCATTCCATACTGTATTGCTCTCTGTGATTCCCAGTTTGTTTACACAGCCCCCTTCCTGGCCTATTCTCTGCAACTGCACTGCTCCCCTCATCAGATAGCCTATGTCTCTATGCAGGTTACTTATCACCTTATCAAAGCTGTTTGACTAAGCATGTTCAGGGCTTGCCAATCAGGAGAGGCTGAGAGAAGGCTGGATTTTGGCTCACAGAAAAGAAAGTTCTATAACACCTTTCACAAGTAAAGGTAGAACAATGATCCTCCCTGCAACTCTGAAACCACTCTCGGCAGCGACTTTTTCTAATCTCTTAAAACGTGAAAGCATCACTAGCAAAGGGCTAGTCTCAATGCAAGCAGGACTAGACAATTAAGCAAGTGAACTTTTTTTGCATGAAAAGGAGATTAACGGCGGACCACGTTTAAAACCCATCTTGACAGACATGAACGGGTTCATAGTTAACGCACGGCAATGTGGATGTTGTCCTAAAATGTCACCTCTAGTCCCTCTGCTGGAGTTCAGAAGCTTAAAGCCACTTCCAGGCGACCCAGAAGTATTCGAGCTATAGGTGGAAGCGCGAGGCCCCAGATCCTGCAACGTCCTCCAATGGCACTTCGTCAAAACACATCAAGGGCAGGTACCAGGCAGCAATGAAGAAGAGCACTGGAGAAAGACCTTATTAAAGAGCTTTGAGCTAATCGAGATAAAACGCTTTAGGCAGCTTGTGAGTAGGAAATTTATCCAGCAACAGTTTATTTCTTCAAGGACACCAGCATGGTTAACTCTGCTATCACCCGTGTTACAAGTTATGTAGGCTGGTTAGTGGCCTACCGGCATGGACATCAGAATAACCAGGTCATACAGTAAGACTGACATGGGGGATTTGCTAGGCAGCTGGCCACAGGGAGGTCTGCCCCCTCGGACTGTGCCACACTCTAAATCTGTCCAAGAACTACCATTTTGACTTGGGCCACATGCATAGCCCAAGGTATATAAGGGGTTAAGTTGGGATCCCTGCCGCCATATTAGGTTCAGGTGACCTGGTGGCTGGTGACAGTAAGAGTTTAGGCGTTTTTCCCCACCTGCCCGTCCCTTTAGCTAGAGGTTCCCTGGGGTCCTGGTCAGATTTTTTCCTTCAGGTTCAGTTGTTGAAAAATATGGTCATGGGTTCATGATGTGTACGTTGTCGCTTGGAACAGGTGCTTAACGGGTACTGGAAAGTTTTCCAGGGCTTCTCAGAAGTTTGGCTGGCATTGCAATTTGGTGAACCATGCGCAAAGGGAGGGTAGGCAGGTAGTTCAAGGTTCATTACAGGAAATTTGGTTGCTTAGAGATTCATACATGCAGCCACGGGCTTAAAGGGAAATATAAAATTGAAAAAGTAGCTGCAGGGTAGGCATGTAGGGGGGTAGGGGTGGGCATGGGGACATTGGTTAGTTCAATTTGATGTAGAGCCAGGTTTTAATTTTGTACGGCGGTTTGCCAGTTAAAGTTTGCAATGTGCCCCAGTTTTAAAAAAGCAGCCTTTTTCACAAAACAAAGTCGTCAGTTATATGTGCGGCACCCCTCTCTCCCAAGTCTGTACTCAGTTCGAGGGGAGATGCCAACAGCAAAAATGAAATATTTTTGTTATGTCTGCCAATAAGGGTCTGGAAAATATGAAGCGCAGAGCAAACAAATAGGGGTGGGAGTTCCAACATAGGTGACCAGAAAATAAGAGCAAGAGGTACACCGAAGAAGGGGTTCCTGGAGAGGTTTTGAGCGAACGCGTGTTATTAGTGAGGATACAGTAGGATCCACAGACAGATTGTGCAAAAGAGAATTATCTTCATGAGTCAGGTGGAAGCTGAACAGATCGAGTGCAAACCTTGCCTCGAAATCCCGATGTATGGTGTTTTACTGCCACCAAGCGGCCATCTGACACAATCAACGATTGAACTGGTTTGGTGGTTTCTTTCAATTTCCAAAGTCACGAATGAACTCGAAAATACAGCCACGAAAAGAAATGGAGGCGTGGAGGGAGTGCATACAAACTTAAAGACCGTATTTGGCGCATGCTACTTTCCCGGTACGTGCCCTGTATGTTACTACAAGCCCTTTTTGCAGAACTAGTGGCACAAATACCCTTTTTGTCACGAACCATAACGGTTTAAAGGCTTGCCTCATGTAAAAATAAAAATAAAAACAATCTTATTTCCCAATTATGACCATGAATATTATACCTTTGGGTACAATCACTCCTTTTCTCCTCGATGTACAATGTTAATTTTAGATGACCCCTTTCAAAATGATGCAACTGTAATGAAGATTACTGTAGAGGCGTTTATTTGTATTTCCATGCCTACACCAAGATCCATACAGTTGTGTGACAGCGTAAATTACAATCCACAACAAACAGGCCCCTACCCCCAACGTATCGTACGTAACATGTTCAAACAAACAGGAAGAGGAAAAAGCGATATAAAATACAGTAAGAACAGAAAAAAAATCCTAAAAGGAAAATGCACAATCATTTCGAAAATACAAACAGTAGCAAAATCCAATGGTTGCAAGTCCTCTTATCCAGACAGGGATTTTCCAAGAACGTGCCCCAACTGCACTTTTCCTCTAAATGGGAGTTCTGAACTGAAGCTGGGATAGGTGCAAAGTACAAATCATGGCTTCTCTGGCAAGGCTAGACGTACTCTATGCATCTACACAGTATCAGCCTCCACCACGTTTAAAAAAACTTTCTTGACAACAAAAGGTTCCAGATAAATAGAAAGATCCTTTTTTTTACGCGTATTTTTTTTTTAGCCAACACACACACTCACTCGCTTTCCAAACAGTGCTCTTGACTCATTTTGTTTCAAACCACAGCTTGCACTTACATATAGGATTCGTACTTCACTCGCCAAGTCAGCCCTGTCAACCACTCTCCTCCATGATGCGTCCATCAAGCATGCTGGACATAACTTTGTGGCCGTACATGCCCTTTCAAAGCCACAAAAAGTGTGACATGGTTTATACAAATTGGGCCACTTACAACATAACCATAACGATTCTTTCAAAACCACTGTCAAAGACCAACAAGAATTTATAACTCTTTCTACACAATCTTTGACCACAATCATCCTCACAGCCAGGCTACTGACTTAGGGTGCATACAGTGTGGAGAAGCGTGGCTCAGTGGTTAGAGGCGGCAGACCCGGAAGCTGAGATCGACCGTGGACCAGGGTTCGATTCCCCGCCTCGGCGGGTCTCGGGCTCAAAAATTCCACGGACTCGACAATTCTCGCTCTGGTGCCTACTCAACTCACGGGGTCACACTCTGCGACTCTGGGCAATAGCTTGCTTAATCTCCACTACGGCCCCTCGCGGCGGGATGCCTGGCTTTCACCTTGTGGACACCCTGCCGGGGTTTCTCACAGGGGAATACCAGGACGGGTTCCCTAAGCAAGCGCCGGGACGCTTACGGGCAGCTGTGCGCTTTACAAGTCCAGCACATTTACATACAAACCGGTCTTAAAATGTGCGATCAAAAGTAATTTAACAATTCTTCCATTTATCTGGAAACAAACTGGAATTGATTGTCTGAAACCAAGGTCTTTGGTGCTCCCCACAAATACATCTTTCAGGAACCGAGGAAATTGACAGAAGTTAAATTGCTTAAAAGCCTCTCAGAGATCCATGGTGTGCTGTAGTTCACTTGCAATATACAAATATTTCTGAAGGCTGCATGAGTTTAAAAGCACCTACAAAGCCACAGTCACCTTCAGCAGTGGTTGGACTGGAATCTCAGCTGAAGACAAGGGAGCCTGCCTGACACTTACTTTTATCACTGAAAGCAAAGCTTGTTGTCAATCCGGGGTCCATTTCAATTCTACACCCTCTTTTGATAAAGCTCTAAGAGAGTAAAATAAAATAGTCAAGATCCTGAGAAACTTGGAATAATACTCCGCTGATCTGACTGTCGACTCCATAAGATCTAACTTAGGACTTGCACCTTCACCCGAAATAATATATCACAGATATTTTGTCATACCCACTCTAAACTCGCACTTTCATGTTTTACAATCAGTCCTGTCCTCTCACGTTTCTGCAGTACTTGCACCTTGACAGTCAGCCCCCCCCTGCTCATGCCATACACCAGGATTACATCCTGAAAAAAATTACTCTCAACATCCCATAACACTTAAATCACCCTCTGAAAACAAGCAGCTGCAAAAGGTACTCCAAATAGTTTTGTAATGAATCAAAATACCCCTAGAGGCGTAATGAAAGAGGTTAATGATCTGGATTATTCCTGATAAGCCAAATACAAATTCATCACATTGAACACCTGTACATTACCCAAAATGGTTATAGGGTCAGCAATATTTGGTAACTGTTGCGGATTCATCAAGATGTTTTTTATTAAAGTCTCAGAGGTAAGACATATTTTAGTATTCTTGAATCCATCGAGCATTCAGATGCTTCAATGTATTCTACAAGGCCCAATGTATTTATCCAACATCTCCAACTCAAATTTTGATGGTTGGATCATCAAATTCGGAGACTCGACTTGTGTACTATGGAGTTGCCCCTTTCGTCAGTATAATCTTATGGTTAAAATTAGTAAAGAGCATAACCAATCCTCAAAAATTTTGGGAAATCTCTGAACGGTCTTTATCTTCTCCCAACCACATGACCATCACATGCGGAGGTGAGTTTGGGTTTAATCTTATAATACCGTCACATTGATGATTCCAATCTAAAAGATTGTCTCCCATCTCAACCAAATAGGATTTACCAATAGTCTAATGTATCTTGAATAGAACCTTCATGGGAAAGCATTCCAAACAAATTAATTTCAACTCCTCCATATCGACCAAGATTGGTGTTGGGTTCAAACAGGCCCACTAAAAATGCCTTGCCAATTTTTATCATCAATACGCATGTAAAGAGAGGCAGAATCTGCTAAGACTGTCACAGTTTTTCCCACCAAGCCCACACTTGGGCGTGGTAATGTTCCTAGCACCACACTGGTCAGTCACGCTCTACATACTGGAAACTCGTAAAAACATTTCTCATTTCAGCTTGCAATTCATCCAGCTGATGATCAGTGCATTAATTCCTGGAGCTACAAACTCTCGCATTATGTCTCCGCTTACTACGCATGCACAGCTTTTCATTGTATGCAAGGGTCTGTCACATACAAAACATCTCCTTTACCCATACCTGTAATCTCTCAGATTATTATAATTACCACAATGAACTTTCTTTTTTTTCCCTTCTGTTATGTTCTTTCACTCTCCTGTCACACTCACTTCCTGTGCACTAATTTCCTTAAGCCAGGACCGACTCTAGGGTGGTGTGACTGGTGCCACTGCACCGGGTGCTAACTTCGGGTGGGGGCATCTGATTGCAAGCATATTATGGCTTTAAAAGCACGTGCTCCTGCATTCCTGGCCTGCAGCAATTTTCGGGCAACAATAATGTCAAGATCACTCCGGTGATTAATGTTCTTCCTAGAAAGAAAGCGGAGTATTGTCTAGTGGAAGTTTTAATTCATCGCATAGCGCACAGGGTTAATATGCCTGTTCCAAAGGACATGTACCATGCAGATCACAAAGTGAAGATATGTAAATAGGTCAGTGGGTTACTGCTTTTGTCAGAAACTTCCTTTTGTAACTTGCATTTTCTAGGTTAAAATCCTAATGAAGAACCGTGAGCTATTAACGGTCATCAAAGAACAGCATTCAAACTAAAAGGTATTGTTTAGAACATGATGATTTTCCCCAGTTTTTCATTATCCTAATATAGCAAAAAGGATTCATTTGGGTAGAAATCAGTTATTATTAAAGAGAAACCCCAAGAATTGTGTTACATTTTAAATTCAGAGTTTGTGCTTCTCCAGACTAGGCCCCCTTAAACTATACCGAGTAATAATATGGAGGACATGTGAATCCTACCCCTTGTAGGCCTCTATCTTATATAAGGTTTCCTATACAACGATTTACACAAGTATGATGGTCTCTGTGTAACGTGTGCGTGATGTAAAGTGCTCTTACACCCTTCACTTTTATGAGTGATGCTATAAAACGAATTAAATGCATCTGAGAGAGTGGTTATGGAGCCTTGAGGGGCACTGTTAAATGGTGGTAGTGAGGGAATCCATGGCGGAGGTGATCATTGGGGAGGTGCCGAAAAACACTGTCACACCGGGTGCCACCAGCGCTAAAGCCAGCCCTGCCTTAAGCAACACCGGCTTGTTTGAGATTTTCTAAAATGAATAGAGCACTGTTCAAATCAGGACTTTTTGCCAAAAAGTTTTGCTGGCACACGTGGGTTACTTGTGCAATATACGATTTGGCCACAAATTCACAAGTGGTCCAAACTCGCATGTCCACACTAAATTCTATAGTGATGCTATATATTTTTTCACTTTTTCTTGTTGCCTACTAAAAAAAATGTAGGTCTCTCCAGAACCATGTTAATTTTGTTTACAAAATGCCCCTCTGGCAAAATCACATGCAAATATTAGACGCATCCAATGGCTCAGCCCCCCTCAGATCAATGGGCATCTCATCCAAACTCTCATAAAGATTGTGCCCTTCAGTGTCTAAATTATGTAGAAGAACCCCTTGTTTTCTGGCAGAAGAATATTTTTCCACACCAATGGGCATAAGGTAGAATTCAAAGAGGTGTTTTCCAACATTTCCACAGAGGTAAAGGCTTACCAGCCTCTGAAAGGAATTCGGGAGGCTAGAACATGCTAGCTGCTGCCATCGTGGACACACGCAGTAAATAGCAAAGATGGCAAAGAAACAGTGCATTGGTTCAGGTGCTAAATCAGTTGTAAATTACTCTTCTGAAAACTTGTAGTAAAGTCGGAGATGAGCTTTGGAGTTTGACTGATCAAGATAACTGTATAAATGTAGCAAGAAGCAAAAACATAAATGAATTGGACAGACCCTCATTAGTCAGAAATGGACCTCAAGTACAAGCTTCAATAAAACACACTTCAGAATCTAAGCAGCAGCAAGGATCAATTTTCTCCGTCAGGAATTCAATGAAGGGCACCGCTGAATCGGATAATAAAAACAGTAAAAACAAAAACTCCTCCAGAGATCCCATGTGTCAAAAATGCCATAGGTGCCACTCATACAGGAGTCAGTGATTTTGGCTGCAGAGATTATTCCATTAAAGGAGGATCAAGAATTACATTAGCAGTAAAAACGTAATCACTGTCAACCATGTGGAGGTTTAAAATATCTTGAGTAATCAACATGCATCTGTGGTTGCAGCTACACAATCCAATTTCAACAGCCTGCCTGATCACAACCCAGTAGTTGGTGTATGTGCGACTTGCCATTGCCCATGCGCCATCTTCGTCGACATGTTTTAAGTTCAGATTAACCCTTTCATAATCATCCAACAGTAATGAAGTTCCTTGTCAAAGGGTTTATTAGTATCTCCAAGCCTACAACAAGATCCATTTAATAACACAAATTGCCCAAACCACAATTACTGCAAAAGAAATTTTTTGGAGGGAAGAAATCAATTTATTATAACCACCCTCGACATCTTACTCAATGTCAATTTTTTTAATCTTATTCAAATTATCACAAGCTTTGTGACAGAAAACAAACAATACATTAAATATTTACACACCTATATATACACTTTATACACACAATTTGTGTTATTAAATTCTATAAAGGTCTAGCCCTCACCACGTGTTAATGGACCTATCCCCTTTCGTTCTTAGAATTACAACAAGATCCAGGCAGGACAGTAGTTTTTCTTCAATGGTGCTCCTCAATATTTTGTAGGACCTCCTCTGGTTCTGTGGACCTCCCCGCCCCCCTCCCCCCCGCCCCCAGCAAATCACAAGCCACGACATACACCTAACACCACTTCCAGCTCTCTGTTCTTTTCAGCTTACCAGTTACAAGCACGCTGACGAAGCCCAGATCATCTCAACACCCCGAAAAACCCTCACGCCTTCGCACCTGCAGCCGGGGTGAATGCCTCATGGTGGCAGACAACTGGAAACGGCAGAACGGTCTCAAAATTAAATCTTCCAAAACGGAGATCCTCACTTGTGGGTAATGGACCTCAGAGGTTGGACCTTTGAGTTATATTGTGCTTTAGAAAACTGCAAAATATAGATATTTCAACACCACGGCATTGTTGGGTTGAATTTTATTTTAGATTTATCTTGCCCTCACAAAGTAACCATGAATCCGCCTGAACCTCTTCACCGCCACAAGCAGGGTGCAAGCCCAAGGTGGACCGGACACAAACAGAGGGCCTACATGCCGAATATCAGGGAAGTATGTAGTACCTTATATAAGTGCATAAACTGCATTTCCATGCAACATGTTCTCATATTGTAAGGGCAAAAACAAGTTGGATTATATAACAGAAATATTTTTGTATTCTTCTTTATAGCTTAGAAGTATTTTTAGCATGGTTATGGCTCAACCTACCCGAGTTTCACCCATCCACCATGTAACACCTAGGGCTTTTAAAGCAAGTCAATGACATCTTCTGCAGTTAACTTTATAAAAGGTCCTGTATTTTTATCTAATGTGTTGGCATAGCGATGCCCGGTTTGTAAAAATACATGATCTGATTCTAGAGTCAAAAGGGAACGTGATCATGCAGTCAGCACAAGCAAATTCGCTCGATTAGTGCCGGTAAGAGCAACGTCGAAGGAACATAGTATTCTGTCTAAGACAGCCAAGCAATCTTTCTCAAGAGTCAGGGCCTAGATGGTGCCTATCCTCAGAGGACATTCAGCAACCCACTGAGCTGTCCTGCGTGAGAGCTCTGAACGTGGCTAAGTGCCAATGGGCAGGAGTACATCAGCACTGCCTATCTCTAAATCCAAGGTCCAGCTCCCACTCCAAGAACATCCTGCTCCATCGTGGGAACTGAGGACGCGCCTGCGAGGGACCGTTCCCGCTTCAGGAATGAATATCTCTCACAGTTCCAAAACTACAGCAAACTCTGTGCTTCAAAACCAGGTGAGAAGAAAATCTGACTAATAAAGAAGATTCCTCAAGGCCACCTCAGGGCCAAACACCTTTTCTAAGAGACCACACCACAGAATAGAGCAATAGCTGTGGGAACAGATTTTCTACTGGGAGATGCGGACCTTTTAGTCGGCATCTTCAATACTCCACACAAAAGCTCATGATCATGTCAAGCTGAAAAGTTCACTAGGACTGCTGTGGCATCTCTCCATGACGTTGAACAATGAGAAAGTCCTCAGCCTGCTTTATCCTCGGCAGTGTATTGGACTGGACATGCTCCGGAAGTAAAGTAACTTGGAGTGGATAACAGGAACTTCACCTCAGTGTTATGGCAAGCTATAGTAAGTTACCATAGTAAGTTATCAGGATTGGAATCTGTGCCTTGGTGGAAGGAAACAGTAGGACACATATGGCAACAGTATCTACCAGGCAGTCACTGCAGGAAATATGCCCTTCCTTTGGCACTTACTCCGATGACCGACAGTAACTCAAGTCACCATAACTCCAAAGGCATTCTGATTACGCTAGAGTAATGAAAAATGTTTCAGTACCTACCCGTGCACAATTCCAGCATTTCACGTTCCACGAAATTACCCCAGGCAACTTCAAGCCCGTTCTGGGAAAACGTTAATCATGGAGCAAGCACAGAATCAACAAGAAAGAACACGAGTGGCGCTGATGTTCGTGGTACTTGTGTTTTTGTGCTTTGTTTTACTGCACAATGCGTGGTTTCCAAAATGGACTCGAGGACACATTTTACACGAAAAAAAGTACCACTTACGGCAATCTCTTTCCTAAACTTACGCATTTTTATGCAAAAGGATATTACCCAAGATTCTACACAACCCTAACTCAGAAGGTACAGAAGGGATGTCAGGGAAAGACCGCTAAAACCATCAAGGGTAACATTTGCATCTGACACAGAGCACTGGACAGAAATGTTAATGTTACACAAAAACCACTGTCCTCTCAAAAGAGGAATTTGTTTGTTCTAAGCTTCCAAAAGCATTGGGATGGTGTTGGCCATCGAGGCAAAAGTGCCTAATAAACAAGTGTTGGACACGTCCTCGTGGCGTGGTCCGACCCCGTCCGCATGGCGGGCCTGGGACGACATCGGCCCTCCATTTACCTACTATCGACCCCCCTGACCCGCACATTCACGAACCATCGGCACGAGCAGCCTCCCCGGCCACCTACAGCTCTCCCCCTCCCTGGGACCCCGGCGGAACCTGCTCGCCAACGCTGCCAGCCTGGCACCCTGACCCGGCCACCCTTTCCGGCCCGACTCCATCTTGGGACCCTCACGCCCCGAACACGTGGCCGCAGCCATCCCGGGCCCGGCCCCAACGAAGCCCCGACATTGAGGCACCAGGATCCTCCCAGGTGGTAAAGTGGCCACTCGACCAGACCCCGGAGGAGGAGAGTCTCGAGGGGCCTTCCCCCACCCCCGGACGCCTGGTATCGATCGCTCTCCCGGCTCCCGGGGCGCTGGCTCCGCCCCCCTGCTGGGTGTCTGGACACCTTCATCCCGGCCCCTCTGACCCCCAGGCGCGAGGGTCCGGACATCAAAGCCCTCCAGTCCTATATCTGGGCCAGCCCCGGATCAAGACGGCAGTTGTATCTGGAGTGGAAGCCCTGCTGACCTCGTCGCGGCTGATCCTGATCCGAACTCTTGCACCTGGAACTACCTTCGAGGCCCTGCTGACGCTGTCGCGGCCTGACCGAGCTGAACTACCTTCGAGGCCCTGCTGACGCTGTCGCGGCCTGTCCAAGCTAAACCACCTTCGAGGCCCTGCTGACGCTGTCGCGGCCTGACCAAGCTGAACTACCTTCGAGGCCCTGCTGACGCTGTCGCGGCCTGTCCAAGCTAAACCACCTTCGAGGCCCTGCTGACGCTGTTGCGGCCTGACCAAGCTGAACTATCCTCGAGGCCCTGCTGACGCTGTCGCGGCCTGAACCCTTGAACTATCCACGCACCAGTGGGTGCCAAGACTGTCCCGCTACCCCCTTTCCCCCGAGATCAAGACATTACAGATCCCTCGATCCTTGCCGCTATCCTGCCAAGAACTTGCTTCGAGTACTTATATAAAGATTCTTGTGAACCTCCTTCCTGTGTAGTGTCTATCTGTAAGTAGTGTGATTACTCTGCTGTTACGATTGTAGGAGAGGAGCCTCGCCAAGGAGGCCTCCCTACGGCGCTCGGCCTAGTCCATACAGAGAGGTGGGTCTCGGGGCGGACAGTCAGACACCTTCTGTCTCCCCCGGGGTCGCCTTTCCAACATTGGTGGCAAGCGACGGGATCCGAGCCCACGCAAATCGTACAGCGAGTAACACGTCACTACTGACAGAGATCCACAGCCACGATGACTACTAAGGAGGCCGGAACGACTGCAGAATTCCAGAAAGACCTGTTAGAGGAGTATATCCATAAAGAACTTAAACAATTTTGCAAAGACTTGGGTATCGCTACCACTGGACTAAGTACAAAAGACGATTTCAAAAAAGCGCTGCAAACCTGGGTGGAGACCAGAGAGACCCCACCCCAAACGAACGATGACATTGTCCGAGAAGTACCCGTGAGTACCGCCATAGCCCCCATAGAAGAAAGAACCGCCAACAGGGACCCGGGCCTCTCCCACGAAGATGCCCGGGAGCGAGAGAGGAGTCGGCTCCATGAACTAGAGCTCGCCCGACTCCGGCTGGACGGAGAACTCCAATTAGCAGGAAAAAAAATGGCCCTTGAACAACGGCGATTAGAGGGAGATCTGGAAGAGAGGCGGCGGCAAAGAGAATTGGAAGAAAAAAAACTCGCATACGAGCACGAGCGAACTCAAAGCCAACCTCGAAGGAACTGGCGCCACGGTAGCCCGGAACCCCTCACCGCCTGCCGACCCAAAGGTCCACATCCCGAAGGATATCGTAAAGGAGTACTACAAGAATGACGATATCCAGCAATGGTTCAAGGCGTACGAAGTTGCCATGACCGCGCACCGCATTCCGCGATCAGACTGGGGTGCCGGCTTATGGGGGAGATTCGTCAGCGAAGGAAGAGACACCCTGCTAGAACTGGCCGACGACGTAATGTCCTCCTATGACCACATGAAGGACGCCCTGCTTGTCCGGTATGGCCTCACCCCGAGATGTACCGGCAGAGATTCAGAGACTGCAAGAAAATCCCCGGTACCACGTGGGTCGAGTACGTGAACTTTTATAGCAGGGCCCTGGAAGGATGGATAAAGGATAAAGGGCAGCAAAGTGTCCACCTACGAGCAGCTGTTCAACCTCATCGTTTGGGAACACCTCTCCAACAACTGCTTTGTCGAGCTCCGACAGCATCTACTCGACAGCAAGCTAACAGAGCCCCGGAAACTCGCCGTCGAGGCAGATCGATGGGTGAGCACCCGGGTCCCCCGAACACCGATAGGAGAACCCGGTCAGGGCGGCCGGGGGCACCCCCGCCAGCGGGGGCGCGGAGGAGGACAGAACCAGAGCCGAAGCTTCCCGCCAGCCGCGGGCCGGGGCCCCCCTCCCGGGTTCCCCCCGAGTAACACTTCGCCGTCCCTGAAGAGGGACCCCCCAGCACGGCCGGGGCCCCACCCGAACGTTACTTGCCACAGATGCCAGCGGACCGGCCACTATGCTAGTGACCCCCTCTGCCCCTTGAACCAGCGTCCCGGCACCACTGGGCCTCCGACCCGCCAGTTCGCTGCTGCAGCTCTGGGAGGAGAGGGAGAAGAAGACGTAGAGGTCTACGAGGAAGAACAAATCGAGTATGAACCGGCCGCCATGGCCCTAGCCTGCCTGGGCAATAGAGACATGGTCCCCCAGGCCCCGCTACCGAGCAACACTCGAAAATACCGTCAGTGGGTCCACATCAATGGACGGCGGACCGAAGCCCTCCGAGACACGGGAGCCAGTGTGACCGCCGTCCGCTGCCACTTGGTGACCCCCGAACAGATCATCGAGAACGTACGCTGCCCCGTGAGGGCCGCCGACAACTCCGAGACTCTATGCCAGGTGGCCCGAATTCCCTTCGAATGGGGGGGGGGGGGGGAAGTGTCGGGCACCCTCAAGGTTACCGTCCGGGACGACGCCCCCATGGACTGCCTCCTTGGGAACGACCTCGAGAGCTCTCCCTGGGCCCAAGTCGAGCGGAGAGAGCACCTAGGAATGATGGGACTACCAGAGTGGGTCTGTGCGACGACACGATCTATGGCGGCCCGAGCCCCGGCAGCGACCGAGGCCGCCCCGACCGAAGAGCCAGAGTGGCCCGAGCCACCACCCTCGGCCATCCATGAAGAATGCGACTCCGAGACCAGGCCCTCGGAGCCCGGAAACCACCCCGAGCTCAGCGACATCCCCGAACTCGCCCAATGGCGCCAAGAGGGTGGTCCCACCCGAGAACAATTTCGGCAGGAACAGAAGACCTGCCCTTCCCTCGAGGGGACCCGCCAACAAGCCGCTGCCCAAGCTACCGGGGACACCTCAGGGTCCCACTGGGTCTACTGGGACCACGACCTCCTATATAGTGAACAGAAAATTGCCGAGCTGGGGGCCAGCCAAGTGCTAGTGGTTCCCCTGCGATTCAGAGACTTCCTTTTGAACCTGGCGCACGATGTGCCCCTCGCAGGGCACCTGGGGCAGGACAAAACTTACAGCCGCCTGGTGACCCATTTCTACTGGCCCAAAATGCGCACTGATGTACATAACCACTGCCGCACCTGCCCGACATGCCAAGCCAGCGGAGAGAGCGGGGGGAAGGTGAAGGCCCCGCTCCAACCTTTTCCAGTAGTGACCACCCCCTTCGAGCGAGTGGGAATAGACATTGTGGGGCCCCTGGACCCTCAAACCTCACAAGGGCATCGCTTCATACTTGTCCTGGTGGACCACGCCACCCGCTATCCTGAGGCCATCCCCCTCAGAACCATCACCGCTCCCGTGGTGGGGCGAGCCTTGATGGGGATCTTCTCCCGAGTAGGATTCCCCCGGGAGGTCGTGAGCGATCGGGGCACGAACTTTATATCTAAATATATGCGGTCCCTGTGGCAACAGTGCGGGGTCACATACAAGTTCACCACCCCGTATCATCCCCAAGGGAATGGACTTGTGGAGCGGTTCAACCAGACACTCAAGGGAATGATACAGGGCCTAGAGGAGCCACTACGACGCAGATGGGACGTCCTGCTGCCCTGCCTCCTGTTTGCCTATCGGGAGGTACCACAGAAATCCCTGGGGTTCAGCCCCTTTTAACTCTTGTACGGACACCCTGTCCGAGGTCCGCTCAGCCTGGTCAAAGAGGGCTGGGAAACTACCGTCAAAGACGCACCCCCGGATGTCTACCGATACCTCCTGACCCTCCGAAACCAGACTCGGAAGTTCCGGGCCCTTGCAGAGGCCAACCTGGAGGCCAGTCAGGAGGACATGAAACGCTGGTACGACCAGCACTCCTCCTCCATCGAGTTCGAGCCGGGCCAGCGGGTCTGGGTCATGTCCCCGGTCGCACCCTGTGCCCTCCAGGACAAATGGTCGGGGCCCTTCAAGGTGATCGAGCGCAAGAGCCCCGTCACTTACCTCGTGGATATGGAGTCTCCCCGGAACCCCCTCCGGGTTCTGCACGCCAACCGGCTCAAACCTCATTTTGCCCGCACAGAACTGAGCCTGCTACTCGCTACCGACGATGGGACCGAAGACGACTCCGAGCCCTTGCCTGACCTCCTAAAGTGCACTGAGAAGGACGGCTCCGTCGAAGGGATCTCTCTCTCCCCCGACCTGACCCCCGCACAGCGCCGAGACTGTCAGGAACTGTTGGGACAATTCACAGATCTGTTCTCCCTCACCCCCGGGGTTACCCAATGGTGTGTCCACGATGTCGACACCGGGGACAGTCAGCCAGTACGACACCGGGCCTACCGGGTCCCCGACCGAGTTCGGGCCTGCATCCAGACGGAAGTCACCAAGATGCTGGCCCTGGGGGTAGTCGAACCCTCCGACAGTCCCTGGGCCAGCCCAGTGGTCCTGGTCCCCAAGGCCGCCGCACCTGGCGCCCCGCCAGAACTCCGGTTTTGCGTCGACTACCGGGGGCTGAATGCTGTTACGAGAACCGATGCACATCCCATCCCCCGGGCCGATGAACTGATCGACCGCCTGGGGGCCGCCAAGTACCTCAGTACCTTCGACCTCACCGCCGGGTATTGGCAGATCGGCCTCACCCCTAGCGCCCAGGAGCGCTCCGCCTTCTCCACACCCGACGGCCACTTCCAGTTCAAGGTGATGCCCTTCGGCATGAAAAACGCCCCGGCCACCTTCCAGAGACTAGTAAACAAAGTACTGGCGGGGCTAGAAGAGTTCAGTGCCGCCTACCTAGACGACATTGCGGTCTACAGCCTCCACTGGGCTGAGCACCTGAAACACCTTTGGGAGGTCCTGACCGCCCTCCGCCGGGCCGGGCTAACTGTGAAGGCCAGCAAGTGCCAGATAGGCCAAGGGTCCGTGACCTATCTGGGACACCAAGTGGGGAGCGGCCAAGTGGCTCCCCTCCAACCCAAGATCGACGCCATCCTAGCCTGGGAACCCCCGGTCAACCAAACCGCCGTCCGAGCCTTCCTGGGGCTCACGGGGTACTATCGGCGTTTTGTCAAGAACTATGGGAGCATTGTGGGCCCCCTCACGGAACTGACCTCGAAGAACCGGCCCCAAAAAGTGCAGTGGACACCCGCGTGTCAGGTGGCCTTCGAGACCTTGAAAGCAGCCATGTGTACCGCCCCTGTGCTCCAGGCCCCCGACTACAGCCGAGAGTTTGTGGTCCAGACCGATGCCTCGGAACACGGCATCGGGGCGGTCCTATCGCAAATGGACTCCGCGGGAACTGACCATCCTGTGGCCTTCATCAGCCGGCGGCTGCTGGCCCGAGAGCAGCGATGGAGCACCATCGAGAGAGAAGCCTTCGCTGTCGTGTGGGCCCTCAAGAAACTCAGGCCCTACCTCTTCGGCACCCACTTCCGGGTGCAGACTGACCACCGGCCCCTAAGGTGGCTGATGCACATGCGTGGCGAAAATCCCAAACTGCTGCGATGGTCCATCTCCCTTCAAGGCATGGATTTCACGGTGGAGCATCGCCCTGGCAGTGACCACGCCAACGCTGACGGCCTGTCCCGGTTTTTCCGCCTCGACGAAGAGAGCCCCCAGGACGATGGGTGACTCTCCCCGCCTTCAGCTGGAGGGGACGTGTGTTGAACACGGCCTCGTGGCGTGGTCCGACCCCGTCCGCATGGCGGGCCTGGGACGACATCGGCCCTCCATTTACCTACTATCGACCCCCCTGACCCGCACATTCACGAACCATCGGCACGAGCAGCCTCCCCGGCCACCTACAGCTCTCCCCCTCCCTGGGACCCCGGCGGAACCTGCTCGCCAACGCTGCCAGCCTGGCACCCTGACCCGGCCACCCTTTCCGGCCCGACTCCATCTTGGGACCCTCACGCCCCGAACACGTGGCCGCAGCCATCCCGGGCCCGGCCCCAACGAAGCCCCGACATTGAGGCACCAGGATCCTCCCAGGTGGTAAAGTGGCCACTCGACCAGACCCCGGAGGAGGAGAGTCTCGAGGGGCCTTCCCCCACCCCCGGACGCCTGGTATCGATCGCTCTCCCGGCTCCCGGGGCGCTGGCTCCGCCCCCCTGCTGGGTGTCTGGACACCTTCATCCCGGCCCCTCTGACCCCCAGGCGCGAGGGTCCGGACATCAAAGCCCTCCAGTCCTATATCTGGGCCAGCCCCGGATCAAGACGGCAGTTGTATCTGGAGTGGAAGCCCTGCTGACCTCGTCGCGGCTGATCCTGATCCGAACTCTTGCACCTGGAACTACCTTCGAGGCCCTGCTGACGCTGTCGCGGCCTGACCGAGCTGAACTACCTTCGAGGCCCTGCTGACGCTGTCGCGGCCTGTCCAAGCTAAACCACCTTCGAGGCCCTGCTGACGCTGTCGCGGCCTGACCGAGCTGAACTACCTTCGAGGCCCTGCTGACGCTGTCGCGGCCTGTCCAAGCTAAACCACCTTCGAGGCCCTGCTGACGCTGTCGCGGCCTGACCGAGCTGAACTACCTTCGAGGCCCTGCTGACGCTGTCGCGGCCTGTCCAAGCTAAACCACCTTCGAGGCCCTGCTGATGCTGTCGCGGCCTGACCAAGCTGAACTACCTTTGAGGCCCTGCTGACGCTGTCGCGGCCTGTCCAAGCTAAACCACCTTCGAGGCCCTGCTGACGCTGTCGCGGCCTGACCAAGCTGAACTATCCTCGAGGCCCTGCTGACGCTGTCGCGGCCTGACCCCGCTGAACTATCTCCGAGGCCCTGCTGACGCTGTCGCGGCCTGAACCCTTGAACTATCCACGCACCAGTGGGTGCCAAGACTGTCCCGCTACCCCCTTTCCCCCGAGATCAAGACATTACGGATCCCTCGATCCTTGCCGCTATCCTGCCAAGAACTTGCTTCGAGTACTTATATAAAGATTCTTGTGAACCTCCTTCCTGTGTAGTGTCTATCTGTAAGTAGTGTGATTACTCTGCTGTTACGATTGTAGGAGAGGAGCCTCCGCCAAGGAGGCCTCCCTACGGCGCTCGGCCTAGTCCATACAGAGAGGTGGGTCTCGGGGCGGACAGTCAGACACCTTCTGTCTCCCCCGGGGTCGCCTTTCCAACAACAAGCATTTACAATGCAATGGTCTCGGCATTATTAAAGTTAGAGCTATTGGCATTGCTCTTTTTTTTTTTAATCATAAATAAATGGCATTGTCATTTACATTGCCAATAGCTTAATCGCTCGCAAATGCATGACCTATTGCATTTACGCCCAGAGCCACCCACACAAAGCCACCCACACACACACACAGAGCCACCCACACAGTCATTCACATAGAGCCACTCTCACACAGACAGTCACCCACACATAGAGCCACCTACAAAAAAAGCTATCCACACAGAGCTACACACACACACACACACAGACTAAGCGCCACACACACACACACACACACACACACACAGACTAAGCGCCACACACACACACACACAGACTAAGCGCCACACACACACACACAGACTAAGCGCCACACACACACACACACACAGACTAAGCGCCACACACACACACACACACACAGACTAAGCGCCACACACACACAGAGCGCCACACACACACACAGACAGAGCGCCACACACACACACACACAGAGCGCCACACACACACACAGACAGAGCGCCACACACACACACACAGACAGAGCGCCACACACACACACACACACAGACAGAGCGCCACACACACACAGAGCGCCACACACACACACACACAGACAGAGCGCCACACACACAGACAGAGCGCCACACACACACACACACAGACAGAGCGCCACACACACACACAGACAGAGCGCCACACACACACACACACAGACAGAGCGCCACACACACACACACACAGCGCCACACACACACACACACAGACAGAGCGCCACACACACACAGACAGAGCGCCACACACACACACACAGACAGAGCGCCACACACACACACACAGACAGAGCGCCACACACACACACACACAGACAGAGCGCCACACACACACAGAGCGCCACACACACACACACACAGACAGAGCGCCACACACACACACACACAGACAGAGCGCCACACACACACACAGACAGAGCGCCACACACACACACACACAGACAGAGCGCCACACACACACAGACAGAGCGCCACACACACACAGAGCGCCACACACACACAGACAGAGCGCCACACACACACAGACAGAGCGCCACACACACACAGACAGAGCGCCACACACACACAGACAGAGCGCCACACACAGACAGAGCGCCACACACACACAGACAGAGCGCCACACACACACAGACAGAGCGCCACACACACACACAGACAGAGCACCACACACAGACAGAGCGCCACACACAGACAGAGCGCCACACACACACACACACACAGACTAAGCGCCACACACACACACACACACACACACACACAGACTAAGCGCCACACACACACACACACAGACTAAGCGCCACACACACACACACACAGACTAAGCGCCACACACACACACACACAGACTAAGCGCCACACACACACACACACACACACAGACTAAGCGCCACACACACACACACACACACAGACTAGCGCCACACACACACAGAGCGCCACACACACACACAGAGCGCCACACACACACACACAGACAGAGCGCCACACACAGACAGAGCGCCACACACACACACACAGACAGAGCGCCACACACAGACAGAGCGCCACACACACACACACACAGACAGAGCGCCACACACACAGACAGAGCGCCACACACACACACAGAGCGCCACACACACACACAGAGCGCCACACACACACACAGAGCGCCACACACACACACAGAGCGCCACACACACACACACAGCGCCACACACACACACACACACACAGAGCGCCACACACACACACACACAGAGCGCCACACACACACACACACAGAGCGCCACACACACACACACACACACACAGAGCGCCACACACACACACACACACACAGAGCGCCACACACACACACACACACACAGAGCGCCACACACACACACAGAGCGCCACACACACACACACAGAGCGCCACACACACACACAGAGCGCCACACACACACACACAGAGCGCCACACACACACACAGAGCGCCACACACACAGAGCGCCACACACACAGAGCGCCACACACACAGAGCGCCACACACACAGAGCGCCACACACACAGAGCGCCACACACACAGAGCGCCACACACACAGAGCGCCACACACACAGAGCGCCACACACACACACAGAGCGCCACACACACACACACACACACACACAGAGCGCCACACACACACAGACAGAGCGCCACACACACACGCAGCGCCACACACACAGAGCGCCACACACACACACAGACAGAGCGCCACACACACACACACACACACAGACACAGAGCCACACACACAGACAGAGCGCCACACACACACACACACAGACAGAGCGCCACACACGCACACACACGCACACACACACAGACAGAGCGCCACACACGCACACACACACAGACAGAGCGCCACACACGCACAAACACACACAGACAGGGCGCCACACACACAGACACAGACAGAGCGCCACACACACACACAGACAGAGCGCCACACACACACACACAGACACCGACAGAGCGCCACACACGCACACACACACACAGAGCGCCACACACGCACACACACACACAGACAGAGCGCCACACACGCACACACACACACACACACACACAGAGCGCCACACACGCACACACACACACACACACAGACAGAGCGCCACACACGCACACACACACACACACACAGACAGGGCGCCACACACGCACACACAGACAAAGCGCCACACACGCACACACACACACACAGACAGCGCCACACACGCACACACACAGACAGAGCGCCACACACACACACACACAGACAGAGCGCCACACACACACACACACACACACACACACACACAGACAGAGCGCCACACACACACACACAAACACAGACAGAGGTAGAGCGCCACACACACACACACACACAAACACAGACAGAGGTAGAGCGCCACACACACACACACACACAGAGGTAGAGCGCCACACACACACACAGACAGAGGTAGAGCGCCACACACACACACACACAGAGGTAGAGCGCCACACACACACAGACAGAGGTAGAGCGCCACACACACACAGACAGAGGTAGAGCGCCACACACACACAGACAGAGGTAGAGCGCCACACACACACACACACACACACACACACACACACACAGAGGTAGAGCGCCACACACACACACACACACACACACACACACACAGAGGTAGAGCGCCACACACACACACACACACACACACACACACACACACAGGTAGAGCGCCACACACACACACACACACACACACACACACAGGTAGAGCGCCACACACACACACACACACACACACACAGAGGTAGAGCGCCACACACACACACACACACACACACACACACACACACACACACACACACACACCACACACACAGAGGTAGAGCGCCACACACACACACACACACACACACACAGAGGTAGAGCGCCACACACACACACACACAGAGGTAGAGCGCCACACACACACACACAGAGGTAGAGCGCCACACACACACACACAGAGGTAGAGCGCACACACACACACACACACACAGAGGTAGAGCGCCACACACACACACACACAGAGGTAGAGCGCCACACACACACACACACACAGAGGTAGAGCGCCACACACACACACACACACAGAGGTAGAGCGCCACACACACACACACAGAGGTAGAGCGCCACACACACACACACACAGAGGTAGAGCGCCACACACACACACACACACACACAGGTAGAGCGCCACACACACACACACACACACAGGTAGAGCGCCACACACACACACACACACACAGAGGCAGAGCGCCACACACACACACACACACACACACACAGAGGTAGAGCGCCACACACACACACACACACACACACAGAGGTAGAGCGCCACACACACACACAGAGGTAGAGCGCCACACACACACACACACAGACAGAGGTAGAGCGCCACACACACACACACACAGACAGAGGTAGAGCGCCACACACACACACAGAGGTAGAGCGCCACACACACACACACACACAGAGGTAGAGCGCCACACACACACAGAGGTAGAGCGCCACACACACACAGAGGTAGAGCGCCACACACACACACACACAGAGGTAGAGCGCCACACACACACACACACACAGAGGTAGAGCGCACACACCACACACACACACAGAGGTAGAGCGCCACACACACACACACACACACACACACAGAGGTAGAGCGCCACACACACACACACACACAGAGGTAGAGCGCCACAACACACACAGAGGTAGAGCCGCCACACACACACAGAGGTAGAGCGCCACACACACACAGAGGTAGAGCGCCACACACACACACACACACACAGAGGTAGAGCGCCACACACACACACACACACACAGAGGTAGAGCGCCACACACCACACACACACAAAGAGGTAGAGCGCCACACACACACACACACACACACACACACACAGAGGTAGAGCGCCACACACACACACACAGTAGCACACACACACACACAGAGGCAGAGCGCCACACACACACACACACACACACACAGAGGCAGAGCGCCACACACACACAGGCAGGCAGAGCGCCACACACACACACAGGCAGGCAGAGCGCCACACACACACACAGGCAGAGCGCCACACACACACACAGGCAGAGCGCCACACACACACACAGGCAGAGCGCCACACACACAACAGGCAGAGCGCCACACACACACACAGGCAGAGCGCCACACACACACACAGGCAGAGCGCCACACACACACACAGGCAGAGCGCCACACACACACACAGACAGAGCGCCACACACACACACACAGCGCCACACACACACACACAGAGGCAGAGCGCCACACACACACACACAGCGCCACACACACACACACAGCGCACACACACACACCACACACACACACAGAGGCAGAGCGCCACACACACACACAGGCAGAGCGCCACACACAGACAGAGTGCCACACACAGACAGAGCGCCACACACACACACAGAGCGCCACACACACACACAGAGCGCCACACACACACACACACACACACAGAGGCAGAGCGCACACACACACACACAGCGCCACACACACACACACAGCGCCACACACACACACACACACACACACAGAGGCAGAGCGCCACACACACACACAGGCAGAGCGCCACACACACAGGCAGAGCGCCACACACACAGGCAGAGCGCCACACACACAGGCAGAGCGCCACACACACAGGCAGAGCGCCACACACACAGGCAGAGCGCCACACACACAGGCAGAGCGCCACACACAGACAGAGCGCCACACACAGACAGAGCGCCACACAGACAGAGCGCCACACACACACAGACAGAGCGCCACACACACACACACACAGAGCGCCACACACACAGAGCGCCACACACACAGAGCGCCACACACACAGAGCGCCACACACACACACAGAGCGCCACACACACACACAGAGCGCCACACACACACACAGAGCGCCACACACACACACAGAGCGCCACACACACACACAGAGCGCCACACACACACACAGAGCGCCACACACACACACAGAGCGCCACACACACACACAGAGCGCCACACACACACACAGAGCGCCACACACACACACAGAGCGCCACACACACACACACAGAGCGCCACACACACACACACAGAGCGCCACACACACACACAGAGCGCCACACACACACACAGAGCGCCACACACACACACAGAGCGCCACACACACACACAGAGCGCCACACACACACACACACAGCGCCACACAGCCACACACACACACAGGCAGAGCGCCACACACACACAGGCAGAGCGCCACACACACACACAGGCAGAGCGCCACACACACACACAGGCAGAGCGCCACACACACACACAGGCAGAGCGCCACACACACACACAGGCAGAGCGCCACACACACACACAGGCAGAGCGCCACACACACACACAGGCAGAGCGCCACACACACACACAGGCAGAGCGCCACACACACACACAGGCAGAGCGCCACACACACACACAGGCAGAGCGCCACACACACACACAGGCAGAGCGCCACACACACACACAGGCAGAGCGCCACACACACAGGCAGAGCGCCACACACACAGGCAGAGCGCCACACACACAGGCAGAGCGCCACACACACAGGCAGAGCGCCACACACACAGGCAGAGCGCCACACACACAGGCAGAGCGCCACACACACAGGCAGAGCGCCACACACACAGGCAGAGCGCCACACACACACACACACACAGGCAGAGCGCCACACACACACACACACAGGCAGAGCGCCACACACACACACACACAGGCAGAGCGCCACACACACACACACACAGGCAGAGCGCCACACACACACACACACAGGCAGAGCGCCACACACACACACACACAGGCAGAGCGCCACACACACAGGCAGAGCGCCACACACACAGGCAGAGCGCCACACACACAGGCAGAGCGCCACACACACAGGCAGAGCGCCACACACACAGGCAGAGCGCCACACACACAGGCAGAGCGCCACACACACAGGCAGAGCGCCACACACACAGGCAGAGCGCCACACACACAGGCAGAGCGCCACACACACAGGCAGAGCGCCACACACACAGGCAGAGCGCCTCACACACACACACACACACACAGGCAGAGCGCCCCACACACACACACACACACAGGCAGAGCGTCACACACACACACACACAGGCAGAGCGCCACACACACACACACAGGCAGAGCGCCACACACACACACACAGGCAGAGCGCCACACACACACAGGCAGAGCGCCACACACACACACAGGCAGAGCGCCACACACACACACACACAGGCAGAGCGCCACACACACACACACACAGGCAGAGCGCCACACACACACACACACAGGCAGAGCGCCACACACACACACACAGGCAGAGCGCCACACACACACACACAGGCAGAGCGCCACACACACACACACACACAGGCAGAGCGCCACACACACACACAGGCAGAGCGCCACACACACACACAGGCAGAGCGCCACACACACACACAGGCAGAGCGCCACACACACACACACAGGCAGAGCGCCACACACACACACACACAGGCAGAGCGCCACACACACACACACAGGCAGAGCGCCACACACACACACACAGGCAGAGCGCCACACACACACACACAGGCAGAGCGCCACACACACACACACAGGCAGAGCGCCACACACACACACACAGGCAGAGCGCCACACACACACACAGGCAGAGCGCCACACACACACACAGGCAGAGCGCCACACACACACACAGGCAGAGCGCCACACACACACACAGGCAGAGCGCCACACACACACACAGGCAGAGCGCCACACACACACACAGGCAGAGCGCCACACACACACACAGGCAGAGCGCCACACACACACACAAGCAGAGCGCCACACACACAGGCAGAGCGCCACACACACACACAGGCAGAGCGCCACACACACACAGGCAGAGCGCCACACACACACAGGCAGAGCGCCACACACACAGAGCGCCACACACACACACACACTTACAATGCAATGGTCTCGGCATTATTAAATTAGAGCTATTGGCATTGCTCATGACATTTCTTTTCATTTTTTTGGAAACCTAAATAAATGGTATTGTCATTTACAATGGCAATAGGTGAGCATTAGAGAGTAGTAGAGTATTCGAGAGTAGTAGAGTATTCGCGGACACAGAGCCACACACACACACACACACAAGTTAGAGCTATTGGCATTGCTCATGACATAATTTTTATTTATGTTTTTGTTTTTAAAACATAAATAAATGGCATTGTCATTTACAATGCCAATAGCTTAATCGCTCGCAAATGTGAGACCCATTTCATTTGCACCCACACACACAAAGCCACTCCCACACACACATAGAGCCACCCACACAGTAATTCACATAGAGCCACCCACCCACACACACAGCCACCCACACACAGCCACCCACAGACACCCACACAGAGCCACCAACCCAAAAAGCTACACACACAGCCATACCCACACACAGCCATACCCATACCCACACACACACAGCCATACCCATACCCACACACACAGCCATACCCATACCCACACACACACAGCCATACCCATACCCACACACACACAGCCATACCCATACCCACACACACACAGCCATACCCATACCCACACACACACAGCCATACCCATACCCACACACACACAGCCATACCCATACCCACACACACACAGCCATACCCATACCCACACACACACAGCCATACCCATACCCACACACACACAGCCATACCCATACCCACACACAGCCACACCCATACCCATACCCACACACAGCCACACACAGCCACACACCCACAGCCACAGCCACAGCCACAGCCACAGCCACAGCCACAGCCACACCCACAGCCACAGCCACACCCACACACAGCCACACCCACACCCACACAGCCACACCCACACACAGCCACACCCACACCCACACCCACACAGCCACACCCACACCCACACAGCCACACCCACACCCACACAGCCACACCCACACCCACACAGCCACACACACAGCCCCACACACACACAGCCCCACACACACACAGCCCCACACACACACAGCCCCACACACACACAGCCCCACACACACACAGCCCCACACACACACAGCCCCACACACACACAGCCCCACACACACACAGCCCCACACACACACAGCCCCACACACACACAGCCCCACACACACACAGCCCCACACACACACACAGCCCCACACACACACAGCCCCACACACACACAGCCCCACACACACACAGCCCCACACACACAGCCCCCCACACACACAGCCCCACACACACACAGCCCCACACACACACAGCCCCACACACACACAGCCCCACACACACACAGCCCCCCACACACACAGCCACACCCACACACAGCCACACCCACACACACAGCCACACCCACACACAGCCACACACACACACAGCCACACACACACACACAGCCACACCCACACACAGCCACACCCACACACACAGCCACACCCACACACACAGCCACACCCACACACAGCCACACCCACACACACACAGCCACACCCACACACAGCCACACACAGCCACACCCACACACAGCCACACACAGCCACACCCACACACACAGCCACACACAGCCACACCCACACACACACAGCCACACACAGCCACACCCACACACACAAAGCCACTCCCACACACACATAGAGCCACCCACACAGTAATTCACATAGAGCCACCCACCCACACACACAGCCACCCACACACAGCCACCCACAGACACCCACACAGAGCCACCAACCCAAAAAGCTACACACAGCCATACCCACACACAGCCATACCCATACCCACACACACAGCCATACCCATACCCACACACACAGCCATACCCATACCCACACACACACAGCCATACCCATACCCACACCCACACCCATACCCACACCCACACCCACAGCCACACCCACACCCACAGCCACACCCACAGCCACACCCACAGCCACACCCACAGCCACACCCACAGCCACACCCAGCCACACCCACACACACCCACACACAGCCACACCCACACACAGCCACACCCACACCCACACACACCCACACCCACACACCCACACCCACACACACCCACACACAGC
This sequence comes from Lissotriton helveticus, assembly GCF_964261635.1. Lineage (NCBI taxonomy): Eukaryota > Metazoa > Chordata > Amphibia > Caudata > Salamandridae > Lissotriton > Lissotriton helveticus. The sequence continues at coordinate 1,530,828,165 of NC_136065.1, forward strand.
CACACCCACACACAGCCCCACACAC